>NW_027512440.1:300000-512443 GCF_048772815.1 Callospermophilus lateralis
AGGTCCCATTGCAGACTTGGAACCATCAGTAAAAATGTTAACAGCCCCCGGAATTGGACTGGATGAAGTTACCTTAGGGAAAATGATGGGATGTTCTTTAACAAAATGGAGTAATGGATGAGAAGGGTAGTGATTATCAATACCCCCTTGAAACGAGCAACACAGAATAGCTCAGTTGTCTAGAGTAGCACATAAAACATTAAGTTGAGCTTTAGTGTAGGGTATGATAAGAGAAGAAGGTGATTGGCCGAAAAATTGAATGCTTTGTTGAATCCCTTTAAGTGCCAACGCTGCAACAGCATCAGGATAATATTCTAAGGATTTTCCTGGGGATACATGTGGGTGGATCCATAGTAAAGGCCCATCTTGCCACAGTACTCCAGTAGGCTGCCGCATAGTGGCAAGCACACATAACTGGAAAGGTTTATCACTCTAGAGCCTGCATAGAGTGGCATGCTGTATAGCTTGTTCTACTTTTATAAGGGCCGCTCTAGCCTCAGTAGTGAGGCTACGAGGGGAAGCAAGATCTGGATCACCGTTAAGAGTAGCATACAAAGGCTGGAGCACAATATTAGGAATATGTAAATATCCTCTTATCCAATTAATGTCTCCCAGCAATTTTTGAAAATCATTTAGAGTTTGGAAATCTTGAGTCCTGAAGGTAATTTTTTGTGGTTTTAATTTGTCATACCCAATTGTCGCTCCCAAATACCTGATAGAATCCCCTGTTTGAACCTTTTCAGGTGCGATGTGCAGTCCATGTTGAGCCAACA
The DNA here is from genome assembly GCF_048772815.1 of Callospermophilus lateralis. Classification (NCBI taxonomy): domain Eukaryota; kingdom Metazoa; phylum Chordata; class Mammalia; order Rodentia; family Sciuridae; genus Callospermophilus; species Callospermophilus lateralis. Next base: position 300,774 of record NW_027512440.1, read on the forward strand.
GCATCTCGAGTTCTTTATAAGCCTCATTAACTGTCTGTTCTAATTTTGCGGCCAATAACACATCATCCATATAATGAATGATCTTGGTGGAGGAATACTTATGTCTGAGAGGTGCGAGTGCCTTCCCCACATACATTTGGCACATCGTGGGACTGTTAGCCATCCCCTGTGCCAACACCACCCACTCAAACCTTTGATCTGGTTCCTCGTGATTACACGAGGGAAGGGTGAAAGCAAAACGTTGTGAATCTTTAGGATGCAAAGGAATGGAAAAGAAACAGTCTTTAATGTCAATAACAATTATATGCCAGCCTTGAGGAACAGAGGAGAGCAGAGGCAGCCCTCTTTTAATGGGTCCCATAAGTTGCATCTGAGCATTAACTGCTTGTAGATCATGCAGTAGGCGCCACTTCCCTGATTTTTTCTTAATGACAAATATGGGAGTATTCCATGGAGAAGTAGAAGGTTGGATGTGACCCAAATCAAGTTGTTCTTTGACTAGATCATGGGCTGCTGCCAGTTTAGCCGAGGGAAGAGGCCACTGAGGCACCCAAACAGGCTCCTCGGTGAGCCATGTTATGGGTATTTGAGCCCCAGTGGCCCCTAGGAAAAACCCAGACCAAACCTGTTAAGCTTTTGATGAGCTAGCACAGGATGCTTACGCCCCTGTAGGTGCCTATTAGGGTCCCCAAAAATCTTTCCAGCGGCATCCACCATCCTTGCTACAAAATCTGAAAAGTGTTCTGTAGAGCCCTGCAGAATCTTAGTCAAGTAACCAGACACCTCTCCTCTATTTGGAAGTGACTTCCATGCCCGAATGCAAATGTTGTTAATTTGATCATATGCCTCAGGAGGGAATCCTGTCTGTTGATTAGCAAATCTGCCTTGTCCTAAAAGCATATCCTTGTCCCAATGGGGGTGTCCCGCCGCATAGTTTTGGGCGGCCTGCTCAACAGCGCCCTCTAGCAGAAAGGCTCTCCAGTCCAAATATTTACCTGGAGAAACACAGGCCCGAACAAGGCTAGCCCAATCTGAAGGAGTCATACAAAATATAGCAAGTCCCTCCACCTGAGTAAGGGTGAAAGTGGCATCCATGCCATAAGTGCGGAAAGATTCCGCCAAGGTTTTAATTTTCTTAAAGTCTAAAGGCTCATGATATCTTTCCCTGTTATTGTCCTGAAATACAGGGTATGCAAGTCCCATATCTGTATTAACTGTCCTCCAAACTTGCGCATGAAAATATCTCCCGGAATTTTGGCTCCCCCCCACATACGGGGGTGGGGCAACCGGCACCATATCTTTTTCGAGATATTCTACCTCCTCCTCCTCAGAGTGTTGTTGACCAATATTGGATCCCGTCCCCTTTTTACAGTAGGCCTGCGTGCCCTGTATCCCTTTTTTCTTTTTCTTCACTTTTATCTTTCGTAGTTGTTGTAACAATATATCAAGGTCCTCAGAACTCTCTGAGCCGCTTGTGTTCTCAGGCGTTTTTAATTCAGCCAAGTCTGGGTAGAGCCTTCTCCTATTTTTAGTTTCAGGCTCTTTTGCCTTCTCACTACTCTTACTCCCAATGTTCTCTGCCACTTCACTATGTGATCCTTCAGACTTTTCCTCATGTAGTTGCTCAAAAACTTCTTGTCCTTTAGTAAGTGCTTCCTGACATCTGCCATCTGGGAGGCAACTACGGATCATCTTCCAAAGGGGTATCACCCCACCCTCTAATATGCCCTGCTCAGAAGCAAAGTCAAGATCTGTGCCTAACTTATCCCAGCTAGGAATAGTAAGGCTGCCCGAGAACGCAAACCACGGTGCAGCAATATCTGTCTTCCGTAAAAATCTCTGTAAAGTACTACGTTTCACTTCTAGGCCCTTGCAACGTAACAGGTTATCTAGGGCCAGGAGAAGTGGACTTGAAGATATGGCACTCATGACACAACAAAAGACACACAAAATACAAAAGTGAAAGTAAGAGCGAAAGTACACAGTGCAGCTGCAATAAGATGTAATGCTCTCTCTGGCTTTACAGAGGAGCTGCCGCTTTGATAGCAGGTTCCACTTACCTGGGACTAATCCCCGCTTTGACCGCGGGTCCCACTTACTGGGACTAACCGGTGCACCACCCCTGACTGCTGAAAGTTCTGGTTCCCGGGTTTTCAGCACCACTTGTCGCGACCCCTTGCCCGCAAGGAAGACGCAACTCAGGAATCTTCTTTCAGCAGTTTATTCAGGCCCTTGATATTTCTTCTTCTTCCTTGTTGGATGCCCCTTCCAGCCTTAATAAAGCATCCCAAGCCCCAAAGCAAAGCTTCCACGTGGAACTTTCTCACAGGGTGCTGAAAAACCATGCACCAACTCTCCCAAACAAGGAGTTGTTTGTTACAGACCACAGTGGAGCCAGCACCATCCTGCAATGGCGAACATAATCTGCAGAAGCGGCTCACCACACACAAACATGGAACTCTGCTGGCCTAAAGTCTTCTTAAGAAACTCCCTCTGAGGTTGGGCACATGTAATATATGTTGTTCTCAGGAGCTTTAGCTTCCATTGTAGTGAGACCATCAAAGCTGGGTCTGCATCTATGGGACCTGGAGGACATGGTTACTTATTTTAAAATGAACATGAGGAAGCATTGCTAAATCCTCTCTTTGTAGGTAAACTGTGGCCACTGGGGGCTAAGTGTCTCCCCATGTGCACTGTGAACCCATTTTTTCATACTCCATCTTTCGTGGTGTTTCTTGCTGCTGCACTGGGAGTTTGGTATTTGCTTCACGAATCAAGGAGTTCAACTGGGACACAGTGCTGGAGGGAGTTCTGTCACGTTTGGTGGGTCAGGGTCTGCAGGAAAATGCACCAACCAGGCTTCTATCCCACAAGCTTGCCTCTTTGAGCATAGTAACCTGATTCTGAACATTGCCCTGAAACTCCTCAATATCAAAAAATGCCTTTACATAGAAGGGTCTGCTGGCTGCACCATATCAGTCTTAATCCATTTGGAAGCCAATGGCATATCCACATGGCCACACCACAGATTTTTTATCACACACCTGCCCACAATTTCTCTAGGTCCACTACTCAGCAGCCTCCAACTTACTAGCATGTCTTTTGTATATTATTTTCATGAAACCCAGTCAATCAAGGCACCTTCAGGTATACTTATGATCAGAAACAGGCCATCCAAAGGTTCTCCAGTGCCACCTGCTCATGGGAATTTTAAGCATTTCATGGTATTTATCTAACCATTTTTCAAGGATGAAGTTGGAGGCACTGTGGGTTTCAATTCATTTAGGAACCATTAAATTTTGAGAAAGCTCATTTCAATGAAAGATCTGGAGAACTCTCACAGGCAAGGCTTCCCAAAGAGTGGCCAAAAGTTCACATGAAGCCAGGCCCATTGAGGTCTACAATGTGAGGTCCTTGTTTGTTTTGACTCTCAACTATGATTGCCAAGTCTTTCAGAATAAAATAATGTGATATCCTGGCTGAGATTTCCAGTGCTCTGTGGGAAGCAACCCTGGGCCAAGACTCATTTTCCAAGGGCGACTCTCATGCGAGGCCTCCTAAAATCCCAACACAATTCATTGCAATACTTCTCTGAGGTCAGTTCCAGAAATCAGTCTCTAAGTGGAATCACACCAGAGTTGAAGCCCAGGTGTAACCAATCATCTCTTCCAACCGCCACACAAGTGATCACATTTAAAACCAAAACACTCCCACCTAGCCCTCATCTTCTTCCATAAAGACACTCATAATAACCTCTGGCTGGAGGTTTACTTGAGAGGCACAGCCCAAGACAGTGTCCAAAAGAAGCTCCCTTACCCCTCATTTGCCTAAAGGCCCGGACTCCCTTCCTGTGAACCAGGAGTGATTAAATATGCCTGCTGTTAATACTGCTTCACTTCTCCAATTTGTGGCCTACTGACTGTGGAGTTTAGATTCTTTATGTGAATTGGAGTTATGAGAAAACCCAAGCACCAATGGGCTAGACTCTACAGAGCTTTGAAGAACTCATTACACCCAAGGAATCCCTATTCTCACTTGACGGAGGAAGGAACATTACAGAGGAAGGTGAGAGACTTCATGCACAATGACTGCTCTTTTGGCCATTTTCGTTTTGGATGCACACATGGGATCTTTCTTTAGACCCAACAGGTGCTGAGAATCTAAGCCACAGCCTCACACAGAACCAAGAGGCTGATTCAGACTCATCCCATTCCAAAGCAATTAAGCAAAGAGCCCAAGGTGATGCCCATTCATTTCCATCTGAAAACTGTTTTCTTCAGGCTTCACAAAGGGGCGACCTGAGGCAAAGACCTTCCTGACATTCAGGGCAACCGACAAATAGGTAAGCAAAAGACCCAAAGCAGGGTTTCTCCACTGAGACTCACCTAGTCACACTGATATCTGAGTTTTCTGATATGCTCCCATTCCCTTCAGCTATCCAGTACATAGCCATGTCACAGAGCTTGGAGGTGGTACATAACTTGGAAACAAAATCATGAGCCTATTCTAGAGAGAGGCCAAAATCAGGAAGAATACAGGAACTTAGGAAGATTGTAGGTGTTGTACATCTATAAGGCAAGCCACAGTCCATTCATAAATTAGGGAGGATGAATGCTGAGAAGCTTTCTACTAGACATAACACATCCATTGATGCATTCTCTTTTCTAATATCTACAACCACAGACACAGTGGGATACACAGACATAGAAACACTCGCCTTGTCAAAGGACTTACTAGACACAGTCCATTCCAAACCAAACAAACTGCCTTTCCTACGTATTCTTAGAACATGAGACAAAACCACAAACTCACACCCATACCCACAAAGATACCTCTTTCCCCCAAGTAGGTATGTGACTATCCAGAGAGTCCTCTGACTGGTGGGCCATTTTTTGTTCCCCCGAAATGGCCTGTCCTGTCTAAGATCTGGTCTACTTGGCCAACTCTGTGAAGTTGTCAAGGCCCAGCAGTGAGCCACTACCTGCGTTCTTAGGAAAGGCCGCTCTTCAGAGCTCTCCTGGCATTTGGCCATACTCACATCAGTATTTACCAAGAAAGACGGACTCTGTCCTTGGTAAGTCTAAACAAGTGAGTCCACTGGGACTGAGACTGGGCCTGCCTCTGGGTGCTTGGCTTCCTGGATTCCAAGTTCAGAGAGTTCCATCACCAAGGAAATTAGGTAAGGTCACTTCCTTCAGAAACTGAATGAGGTCACTGCCTTGGCAACCACTTTGTCCTAACAGTTTCTTCAAACGGTCCTTTGAGATGGAGGTTCCCCCTATTTCCTGTGACAATTTCACAAGTTAGAATGTTATATTAACCATAGGCACTTGGAACAGCTCTCCACACAGGCCTGGTTTGGTTTATCTTCTCTACATTAAAAAGATAGAGGCTGATTCAGACACATCCCTTCGTCCTGACCAGGTTTTTTGCCATGTAATAGGACTTTCACTTTCTCAGTCCTTCATTGTTCCCTACATCTTCTCCAGGGATCATATCTACATGGACCTTTGAGCTTCTCAGCAGGTGATAGATTTCCTATATTCCTGTATTGTAAGACCAACTCTGTGCCTGCTCTTTTGTAAAGTTAGATTAGGGAACAGTGTATGATTAGGGTTAATAACAGGTTTGATTAGGGTTAGGAATCATTCTGCTGGATGAATAATGGTATTGGTATTCTGTGATATTTAATAATATAGAGGTGAAATATAAGTATGAAAACAGAATTCTAGGTAAGATTTGAAGCCCAGAAGGGCATTGGTCACTTTAGTGGGATACTTACCTTTGAACTATGTTCTGCACAGATGTCTCAAATAAATAGATAAACAATGGCAAAGGACCATGTACCTTGGTTGATTGAATGTCTAAGAGAACATCCAGTCAAAAAGGCATAGTCGATAGGATTAGGAAGATAGTGTTGGTTTAGATAGAAAAGTGAGTATAGGATTTGGACCAAAAGTTCTTTAGCAATAGAGTTTTGGTTAGAGAGTGAATGTAAATGTCAGCACATGTGAAGAGTCGGTGACAGTGATGAACTGGAAAAAATATGTAGGAAAGCAGATATCAATAGAGACATTAGGAAATCAGGCAAAGTATATAGTGAGTGATAGGATTAGACATATTCAACAGGCTTGAGAATGAATATATAATCTTAGGAAGAAACAAATATGTAGTCACCAATAGCATAGACATTTGAGAGCATTAGGCAACCTGGACATGGGTGTTTTTAGTAATCCATGCACACTTTCTATTTAGGATTTGGTACAAACATAAGTGTGACATTTGCTTTTTTTGTGTCCAGAATATTACACTGATAAAATATATATGTAGATCAGATGACATGAGTATTTCTTCCACCATTTCTAGGAGCAATGTATTGAAGACATATAAATTAGTATTGGGGGTACAAATAGGTGCACCCTTTTTCTATGAATATAGAGATAATGCATGACTAAACCATACTGTGAATAAATAGTATCACTGTTTTCAACTTTAAATAATGGATTGAATTGATATCTGAAAATATACAGGAAATTTTATATTTATGTACATACATTCATTCAAACCAGTTATATATCTATTGGTAATATTAGGGTTATAGTTTATCATGAAGTGTGTGTGAGTTTTGCTTCAAAATTGATTATGGAAATCGAAAATAATGTGTTTGGAAAGAAGTCTAATGAAAAGACCAATCAAGACACCTGGAGAAATACATGTGTTCAAAAGCAGGAATTGATTGTAAGTGAAACAAATGCCCATAAATTTGTGAATTTGTGGATGAAATATATATCCTATGATGTCCATTATATGAAGAAATATTAAGTACCAGTGTTGAATAAAATTGAACGTCAAAATACACACCTTGTCCCATCGGAATCTACTTGCATTGATGTTAAACTGGGTCAGTTACTGTAGAAATATTAGTTTTTGTATGCACGATTCATTCAACTTAGTGTTCAGTACTAGGATACAAATATGTTTTTCAGGTGGATGAATATTTCTGAGAATAATCTTGTGAAAAGTTGATTATAAATCCAAGTCCATGAACATGAATGAATTTAGGGAATTTAAATAAGACACATATATTTCATAGTTTGAAAAATCTGGAGAGTGTGTATTTGTATATATATACACATATTTATATATACACAAAACACACACAGAGACATTAAAAAGTAGTAATATATATGCCAATCAAAATTCATCAATAAATATATATTATCCACAGATGACAAAACATATATTTTACTGAACATGGATTTATGTATATTGTTGTTCTACCAGGGGACTCAACCATAGGTTGAATTTTCGTTTCCAACAGCGTTTAAGAGGAGTGATCTTTTTTCAGAATGTGTATCGGCCAAGTCAGCCACCTCACAAAAATGTACCTGTGATACCAGGTAGGATTCTATAAGTGCATGTAAAAATACATGTGATGAATAGGATACAGAGAAAGGGATACAGGAATTCACATATTTGTTAATTTTAAAAACACATGAAGAATTATTTCAATTGAAAATTTACTAGATTTATAACACCTAGCGTTTATCATGCAAAAGGCAAGTCCAACTATACACCATGCCTCCTCTGAACTTCTTGTATTTCTATTCTGTTTGCATTATTTTTCTCCATCATCTTAGGATTAGTTGTCAGACTCTAGTAAGGTATGTGAATATTTCTCAGAATAATCTTGTGAAAAGATTATTATAAATCCACATTCATGAATATGAAAAATTTAGGAAGTGTAAAATAGGACACATATATTTCATATTTTGAATAATCTGGAGAGTGTGTGTGTGCGTGTGTGTGTGTGTGTGTGTATATATATATACACACTCATGCACACACACACACACACACACACACACACATATACACAGACATTAAAAAGTAGCACTATATGTCAATTGAAAATCACCAAGAAATATATATCATGCACAGATTCAAATAAATTCATTTTACTGAACATGGATTTATGTATAATGTTGTTCAACTAGGAAGCTCACACATAGGTTGAATTTTCAATTCCAACAGCGTTTAGGAGGAGTGATCCCTTGTCAGAATTTGTATCTGCCAATTCAGCCACCACACAAGAATGAACGTGTGGTAACAGGTAGGATTCTATATGTGCATATAGAAATACAGGTCCTGAATAGGCATTAAAAACATATGGAGAACTATTTCCAAAAAAAATTGACTGGATTTATAACTCCTACCCTATATTATGCAAAAGGCAAGTCCAACTATACACCATGCCTCCTCTGAACTGCTTGTAGTTCTATTCTTTTTGGGTTATTTTTCTCCAACATATTAGGATTAGTATTCAGAATCTAGTAGAGTATGTGTTAATGTCAGGGATTCAGTATTTTGAATGGAAAATTGGAAAATTTATCCAATGTGTATGCAAATATATGCTACACAAAAATCTTCCCACTTTCATCCAGAACAATGCCTTGACATTACCTTCACCCCAAGTAAGATACAATTAGAGGAGAAGTGTTAGAAAATCTGTGAATACTTATCTGGAATGGAATATGATAAGGAGTTCACAACCATGGACGTGGTAGAGGAGTTTCCAAAAGTAAGGGACAGGGTAAACACTCCACAATAATGGAGCTCTGCTGGCCTAATGACTTCTTGAGAAACTGCCTCTGAGTTTGGGCACTTGAAATATATGTTGTCAGGAGCTTTTGCTTTTTTTCTAGTGAGATGATCAAAGCTGGGTCAGCATCTATGTGACCTGGAGGACATAAATTGTAATATTCCAATGAACATGAGGGAAGAGTGCTGGATTCTCTTTTTGTGGGTATACTGTTGCCACTGGTGGCTAAGTGTCTCCCTGTGTGGACTGTATAGTCATTTATTGCTCTTCCACTCTCCATTGTGTTTCTTGCTCCTGCACTGGGAGTTTGGTATTTGCTTCACCAAATAAATGGAGCTCAACTGGGACACAGTGCTGGTGGGAGTTATGTCACGTGTGGTGGGTCAGGTTCTGCAGGAGAATGTATCAACCAGGTTTCTAACCCACATAGTTTACCCCCTTGAACATAGCAAGCTGATTCTGAACATTGCCTTGAAACCTCTCCATATATCAAGATGCCTTTAAATAGAAATTTATGCTGTCTGCACCATGTCAGTCCCAAGCAATTTGGAATCCAATGGTAGATCCTCATTCCCCTACCACAGATGTTTTATCACACATATGCCCACCACTTCTCTAGGCCCACTACTCAGCAGGATCCAACCTATAGGCTTCTCTGTTCTACACCATTTTCAGGAAACCCAGTCAATCAAGGCACTCTCTGGTATACTCATGATCAGCAACAGGACACCCAAAGTTTCTCCAGTGCCACCAGGTCATTGAAATTTCAAAAATTTAATGGTATTTATATAGCCATTTTTCAAGGATGAAATTGGAGGTACTGTGGATTTCAATTCATTTAGGAACCCTTAAATGGTGAGAAAGCTCATTTCAATGAAAGATCTGGAGAACTCTCACAGGCAAGGGTTCCCAAAGAGTGGCCAAAAGGTCATATGAAGCCAGGCCCATTGAGGTCTACATGTGAGGTCCATGTGCGTTTTGACTCTCAATTATGGTTGCCAAGTCTTTCAGAATAAAATCATGTGATATCCTGGCTGAGATTTCCACTCTCTGTGGAAAGCGACCCTGATCGCATTTTCCAAGGGCAATTCTCATGCGAGGCCTCCTAAAATCCCAACACAATTCATGGCAACACTTCTCTGAGGTCCGTTACAGCACTCAGTCTCTAAGGGGAATCACACCAGTGTTCAGGCCCAAGAGGACCCAGGCATCTCTTCCAACCGCCACACAAATGACCGCAATTAAATCAAAACACTCCAACATGGGCCTCATATTCTTCCATATAGACACTCATCATAACCTCTGGCTGAAAGTTTCCATAAGGGGTGCAGCCCAAGACAGTGTCCAAAATAAGCTCTTTTGCCCCTCATTTGCCTAACATCAGGGTGGACTGTACACCCTTCCTTTGAACCAGGAATGATCAAATAGCCCTGCCGTTAATACTGCCCTGCTTCTCCAATTTGAGGCCTACTGACTGTCAGGTATTGATTCTTTCTGTGATTTGGAGTCATGACAAAACCCAAGCCCCTATGGACTATCCACTGTAGGGCTTTGAAGAACTCTTTTGACCCAAAGGATCCCTATTCTCACTTGATGGAAGTCAGGAACTGAAAAGTTCGGACGAACGTCTTAGGAAAAGACCACCAAGAGACTGTCTCATGCCACCGCAAAAGGGTTTATTGGGGGTCCAGCATGCTGGGGCTCAGAGCTCACTTCAGAGGAGCAAAGAACAAAGAGCCCCAGAACAACTTGAGCAGAGTTTATATACATTCTATGGAGAGGGCAGGGTTTTTACATACATCATAGCCTCTTTTAGAAAATCATCTTATACCCGAGCAAAATCAAATAACAACTCTAAAACATGATTAGCACATTCATTGGCGGGAACAGGTCGTGCAGTGGGTGATTGGTCAGCCCTGAGAAGGGGTTAACATTTAAACTGATTGGTTGAAGCCCTGAGATGTATATGTGCAGATCTGCATGGTTTCTGGGAAGGGGTGTTAAGTATCTAGCTGGTCAGGGAAGATTTCAACACACATCTAACAGGAAGATCTGGGAATTGTCTTAAGTGCCACAGGAATTTCAGGTTCTGAGTGCAGCTTGAAAGCTTTACAAAACCTGGTTCTTTACATTTCAATTTCAATATATTTTATTCTTTCATTTCCCACTCCTTTTTCTGACTACTTTTAATCTTAAAAGTAATGTTTCATAATTATTCTGGCGTCTCAAATTCTATTTCTGCCAGTGGAGCATATTTCTGTCTGATTAGCATGAGTTTTACCTACCCAATCTGAGCCTGGAATAAGGAAACTATGCGGTTAAGCAAACAAGGTCCCACAGTTAGCAACACCTTAAGGATGATCAGGGGTCAAGCTAAGTCTGATAGGAGTGTAGTTAACCAGGGCGACTGGGTAAAACATGACTCAAACCACCCTTGTTGAATCTCTCTTTCTCTCTGGCGCTATTCAAGTTATTTTCTTAATTTACTCATGGATTATTTTGCAACTCCAGTAGGGTCAGCATAAAAACAACAGTATTCTCTCAGTGCCGCACAGAGACCCCCTCCCTCATGAAGAGGAAATCTAGTCCTCCCCTGTTCTGTAAAACAAATGCAGAGAGAGAGAGAGGTTAAGGATTCCTGCAGCACTGTGATAGAGGTTTCTAACGTCTTCAAGTCTTGATCTATTGATGTTTCTAATTGGGCCAATTGTTGTGACCCACGGATCATAGCAGCTGTTCCCATACCCACTCCTGCAGGACCTCCTATCCCCAATAGGATGGCTAGAGTAAGGGACAATGGCTCCCGGTGAAATTGGGTTGTTTGTCCCCCAAGTAGACCTTCGAATGATTCTCCATCATGATAGAGCACCCTGGGGAGTATCTGCACCATTACACAATAATTTACAGAGCTGTCAAATACCTGGGCTGAAAAGCAATGAGTTCTGACTGTGTGGAGTTCAGTACCATAAACATTCCTTTAATTAGTTCCCAGGGGGTAGATCAGCTGTACTCTGGACTGGGGAAGTAGGCAAAGACGGAAACCGGGAATTATGAGATGGTAGAGGGGTTCTGGTAGATCTAGGCATGGGAGGTTTAGGAGGCTTAATTCCTGGCTTGAGGGGATTGGGCCCTATTGCTGTGGGATTTTCTTTCTTTTTAAGCTGAGGGTGAACCAGAGACCAAAGTCATAACCGGGGCCATAAATATAGAATTGCATTCCCCACTTATTTCTCATAGGCCATTTTGTTCTGAGGTAGCCCCTTCCTTTGAAAGTGAAAGTTATATTGAGGGGGTAACATAGACTATTCTTTCCACAGCGAGTTTTTGACACCACTTGGCTAGCGGCACATTTCTTGGGATCAATCCAGGTGTCATTTCATCCTACCCAAATCTTGCTGTCTGGGGAGTTTGGGTTCCACCATGCAGCTTCCGTTTGTTCACAACCCCAAGATCTAAAATAAAAGTTACTGGGTCCTCCACAGGTTTGGGCCTGTTTGCGACTTTGGAAATCTGCTGGGCACACATAATATTCTTGACTGGCTAGTTTACACATGAGCTTGGGGAGATGACATCCATAATTCATGGGGTAAAGTGGTCTATGTTGCCCTGGTTTGCATTTGAGTGGGATCTGTGTGGGGTCCTCTATGTCAGGGAGATCCCAGTCAGAGAGGCCTATGGGAAGCTGACAAATGTCCGGGGGGAGAGATGGCCACCAATTCCATAAGGGGGCTGTATGTGAAATACACCACCCTACTTTCCCAGTAGGATTTATAACTTGCCATCGTTGCTGAACAGGCTGATGGGGATTAGGACTGCTGATGGTCAGGGGAAGAATCCATAGCCCTACCCACACGACGGACACGCAACTTGAGATGGTTACCAGTCTGTTTCAGTTTCCAGCCGGAGTCTGTACAGGGTGCAGGCATGAGATGGGTGGTATGGATCTATGAAGTGATCTCATCCACTTTCACCACTGTGGGTGTTATAAGCAGCACCTGGTATGGTCCTTTCCAGCGGGGTTCCAGGGATGACACCTGATGCCATCTCACTTAGATGAACTCTCCCACTTGATATCGATGTGGGGTTCCCTCATCTCCAGGCTGATTAGCAGAGGCCAACTGTTTCCACAGGTATCGCTGGGTGCTGGTTTTGTTCAAGGGCTTTAAGTCTGTCAAGCAAGGGGGTGTGAAAGGAATCATTAAGTCTCCTAGTTGGGGTTAAGTCCCTTACTGAAGGAGGGGCACCATAGAGAATTTCATAAGGGGTGAGGTTACACAAAGAGGAAGACTTGGTATTTCTTGCACAAAACAGTGCATAACTTAGGAACAGAGTCCAATTTTTCATGCCAGTCTCCAAGCTTTATTTCTTTAAGGTCTCTATGATGGTTCTATTCATCCTTTCTACCTGTCCTGAGCTCTGGGGTCTATAAGCACAATGTAACTTCCAATTAATCCCCAGGGTCCTGGCAAATCCCTGTCTTACCTGGGCCATGAATACCGGTCACTTATCCGACCCTATTACTTTAGGCAGGCTGAACCTTGGAAAATGTCTTCTAGGATCTTTTTGACCACCAGCTGAGCCGTTTCTTTCTTCATGGGGAAGGCTTCGACCCATCCTGAAAAAGTATCTACAAAGACTAGGAGACATTTAAGTCCAATCCTTGCTGGCTTTATTTCAGTAAAGCTCACTTCCCAGAATTGTCCTGGTCTGATTCCTCATAAGCGCTTCCCTGAAGTAAGCTTCGATGGGTAAGTATTAACTAATTGGCCAACTTGACAAGCTGTAGTCACCTGCACAGTTATTTCTTTCCTCTGTGATCAGTCAATAATAATTCCTTTCTTTGGTCCTTTAAGAGTGCCTATAACTTCTTAGAGTCTAAGTGGGTGAGCTGGTGTATGTCTTTGAGATAAAGGTGGGCTTTTGAAAATTGTGTACTTGGCTCTGTAGGTTCCCAGAGTTCTGTATCTGTCTCCTCAGATGATAAGTTGCCTGAATGTTCCGGTGCGGCCAAGTCTCCTGATTGTTGTTCCCCCCGGTGTGGAAAAAGTGAACAGAGGCACTCCGTTTAGGGCTGCCAATTAGCTTCCTCATCTGCCCTTCTGTTTCCAACTGCCACGGGGTCGTTTCCCTTCTGGTGCCCTGGACAGTGCACTATGCCTAGGTCCGTAGGGCCCTGCACTGCTGAGAGAAGGTGGAGGATCATATCTTTGTTCTTTATTTCTTTATTTCTTTCCCAGCCGAGGTTAATAGCTGCCTTTGCTGGTAAATAGCCCCGTGCACATTTGCAGTGGCAAATGCATAGCGGCTATCAGTGTATATGGTGGCCCTTTTGCCTGTTGCTAGTACCAATGCTTTCGTAAGGGCAATCAGTTCTGCCTTTTGGACTGATGTCTCTTCTGTGAGACCAGAGAAACAGATGACATTAGTTTTGCTAACTACTGCTGCTCCAGCCCACCACGTACCATCTTGGAGGAAGCTGCTCTCGTTTGTAAACCATACGACTTCAGGGTGAGGCAGTGGCTGGATCCTTCAAGTCTCGTCCTATACTGGTTTCTCTGCCTCTTTTTGGGCCACTCTTTGTCCAAGTTTTCTTTTTCTTTACAGTAGGCACATTGATCTGAGGCCAGGGGCAGCCTTTGGCATGGGTCCATGTATCCCTTCATGTCTCCGTGCTTTTTAACTTCTGGTCTATTTGCTGCTCTGACCAAAACCTTAGCCAATGATTTAGTCTGCCTTTTGCTCCTTTCATCCTCCTTTTGTTCCCTTTCCTTCTCTCTCATCTGTTCCCATTCCTCCTCAGTTTCTCTCTTATAATATACTTTCTCAGTTTCTCTGACTAAATCTCTTAAGGTCATATCTTGTAATCCATCTAGACGTCGTAACTTTCTCTTAATATCTAGGGCAGCCTGCTGGATAAAGGCCATTGCAACAGAGGTTTTTTTGTCCTCTGCCTGAGGATCAAAAGGAGTATATTTTCTATTTGCTTCCATAATTCTCTCCAGAATCATAGAGGGAGACTCATTAGGACCTTGGATTATCTCTCTTACCATGGCCAAATTAGTCGGCCCTCTGGCGGCCACTCGGAGCCCCGCTATTAGAGCCCGGTGATAATGGACAAATGCTACCAACCTTCAAAGGTGTTGGGGTCCCAGTTTTGTCGGTTCATGGGCCCATAAGGACGAAGAGGGAGCATCACAGTGGCTTCTGAGTTTTCTATTTTCCGTAGCTGGCGGGTTTCTTCAGGTGGCCCAGCTTCCACCAGAAAAGGAGGGGCTGCTGCTGCTGCAGAGAAGTCCCTTGGAGGGCTTGGGTCTGGCCCAATTGCCTCTAGTGGCGGAGAGGCTGAGTCAGTGGTGGGAGAATCATCTGGAATGTGTTGGCGGTTGGGGAGCGAGGGTAAAGGATAAGGAGGGGGAGAATTGTCCAGTCTTGTGACTCAGGAAGAATGGGGGGAAGATGGAAATGGAACGGAAGGTTTGAATGATAGGATCCTGGGGAAGGGGTATATGGCTGTTGATCTGGGTGGCCACGTGGTCCCGGCTGAAAGACAATATCTCTGACTTTTCGGATTAGAGGGAAGTAGAAGGATCCTTCTGTGGGCCACCCGACTTTGAGGATGGGCCATTCTGAAGCACAGAGAGTCTGCCAGGTCTGACATTTAACTGAAAAATAATGATTCTGGGCCCTTGACCGGACATCAGTCCAATGATCAAGGGTCAGCGACAGAAGCATGAAAGTGCTTTGTCCCATAATGGGAGTTACTCAAAAAGAGACAGTGAAGACACAAACGCAACACAGACAAAGACAAACAGTAAACGTTTAACATGGGTCCAAGACAAATATTAGAACTCAGTAACTCGCAAAACCTGATGGGTTAGACAATAAAGACAGACAGTAAACTCAACATGAGTTCGGGACAATGAACAAAACTGTGTAGCCAGCAAAACCTGATGGGCTGGCAAACCAAATCCTGAAGCAAAATATAACCGAGTTGAGGAAACTAATATTCCTTGATTTCCCTCATCCTCTGGAGTGTCCCCCAGGGACGTGGCCAGTAGCTCTGTGACACGTCTGCCAGCCACCGTCAGAGAGAGCTAATGCTCTTCACCGACAGCCACTTTGCCAAGCCCTCACCTGAAACCCGAAACCAGAAAGAGGCGCCTTTCTTACCCTGAGAGGAGTCCCTTGGGGTCTTTCGTCCGCTGCGCCGGATATCTCACCTGGGGCCTCCAGATGAAAAGGTGGGGCGAACATCGGAGGAAAAGACCACCAACAGGCTTTCTCATGCAACACCAAAGGGTTTATTGGGGGTATAGCGTGCTGGAGCTCAGGGCTCACTTCAGAGGAGCAAAGAACAAAGAGCCCTAAGAACCACTCGAGCGGAGTTTATATACATTCTTTAGAGAGGGTAGGGACTTTACACACATCATAGCCTCCTTTAGCAAATCATCATATTCCGCGGGAAAATCAAATAACAACTCTAAAACATGATTAGCACATTCATTGGCGGGAACAGGTTGGGCAGGGGGTGAATGGTCAGCCCTAAGAAGGGGTATACATTTAAATTGATTGGTGGATGCACTGTGATGTATACGTGGTGAGCTGCATGGTTTCTGGGGAGGGGCTGTTAAGTAACTAGGTCCTCAGGGAAGATTTCAACACACATCTAATGTGCAAATCCGGGAATTGTCTTAACTGCCACAGGAATTTCAGGTGCTGAGTGCAGCTTGGAAACTTTACAAAACCTGGTTCTTTACATTTCAATTTCAATTTCTTTTATTCTTTCAGAACCTTACAGAGGAAGGCGAGAGAGTTCATCGACAATTACTGCTATTTTGGCTATATTGGTTTTGGATGCACACATGGGATCTTTCTTTAGATCCATCTGGTGCTGATAATCTAAGCCATAGCCTCAAACAGGGCCAAGAGGCTGATTAAAACATATCCATTTCCAAAGCAATTACTACTCTGAAGTCAGTTACAGAACTCAGTCTCTTAGGAGAATCACGCCAGTGTTAAAGCCCAGGTGAACACAGTCATCTCATCCAAAAGCCACACAAGTTACCACAATTAAAATCAAAACAATCCCACATGGCCATCATTTACTTCCATATAGTCACTCATCATAACCTCTGGCTGGAGGTTTTCTTAAATGACACAGCCCAATAGAGTGTCCATAATAAGCTCCCTTCCCCTCATTTGCCTAAATTCAGGGTGGCCTGGACACCCTTCCTGTGAACCAGGATTGATCACATAGTTCTGCCATTAATACTGCTCTGTTTCTGCAATTTGAGGCCTACTGACTCTCAGGTATAGATTCCTTATGTGATTTGGAGTCATTATTAAACCCAAGCACCTTTGCAGGGATTGGAAGAACTCATTTGACCCAGAAAATCCCAATACTCCCTTGATGGAGGTCAAGAACCAAACAGAGGAAGGCAAGAGACTTCATCCACAATGACTGATTTTTTGCCATTTTGGTTTTGGATGCACACATTGGATTTTTCTTTAGATCCATCCGATGCTGATAATCAAAGCCACAGCCTCACACAGGGCCAAGAGGCTGATTCAGAGACATTCCTTTCCAAAGTAATTAAGCAAAGAGCCACAGGTGATGCCCATTCATTTCCATTTTAAAACTGTTTTCTTCAGGCTTCACAAAGGGTGGCCTGAGGCAAAGACCTTCCTGACATTCAGGGCAACAGAACAATAGGTAAGCAAAAGGGCCAAAGCAGGGTTTCTCCACTGAGACTTTCCTGGTCACACTGATATCTGAGTTTTCTGAGATGCTTGCCATTCCCTTCAGCTATGGATTACATGGCCATGTCACAGAGTTTGGAGGTGGTACATATTTTGGACACAAAACCATGAGCCTATTCTGGAGAGTGGCCAGAATTCAGGAAGAAAACAGGAACTTAGGAAGACAGTACATGTTGTCCATCGATAAGGCAACCTGCAATCCATTCCTAAAATGGGTAGGATGAATGCTGGGAAGCTTTCTACTAGACAGGACACATCCATTGATTCATTCTCTTTTCTAATGTCTACAACCACGGACACAGTGGGATACACAGACATAGAAACATTCGCCTTGTCAAAAGACTTTCTAGAAACATTCCACTCCAAACCAAGCAAGCCGCCTTCCCTACCTATTCTCAGAATATAAGACAAAACCACAAACTCACACCCACACTGAAAAAGGCACCTCCTTCCCCAAAGTAAGTCTGTGACTATCCAGAGTGTCCTCTGAAAGGTGGGCTATACTATGTTCCCCAGAAATGTCCTGTCCTTTCTCAGATCTGGTGTCCTTGGCCAACTCTGTGAAATATCAGGAGCCCACGGTGAGCCACTTCTTGCTTTCTTTGGAAAGGCCAGTCTTCAAACTTTCCTGGCATTTGGCCATCCTCACATCAGTAGGTACCAAGAAAGACTGACTCTGTCCTTGGTAAATTTAAACAAGTGATCCCACTGTACTGGGAATTGGACTGGTTCTGGATGCCTGACTTCCTGGATCCCAAGTTCACAGAGTTCCATCACCAAGGAAGTGAGGTGAGGTCACTTCCTTCAGGAACTGAATGTGGTGACTGCCTTAGCAACCACTTTTTCCGAACAGTTGCTTCCATACTTCCTCTGACACTTTCACAAGTTAGATAGGTATCTCAACCATAGGAACCCAGGAACAGCTCTCCACAAAGGCCTTGGTTGGTCCATCTTTTCTACATTAAGAAGAGAGGGTGAATGAGACACAACCCTTCATCCTTACCAGGTTGTTTTCCATGGAATATGACTTTTGCTCTCTCACGTCCTTCATAGTTGCCTACATGTTCTCCAGGGATCATTTCTGCATGGACCTTTGAGGTTTTCAGCAGGTGGAAGATCCACTACATTCCTGTATTGTAAGACCAACTCTGTCCCTGCTGTTCTGTAATGTTAGATTGAGGGAACAGTGTATGGTTAGGGTTAATAACATGTGTGATTTGGGTTAGGAATCATTCTGCTGGATGAATAATGGTATTGGGAACCTGCGATATGTATGAGAATATATAGGTGAAATATATGTATGAAAACAGAAATCTAGGTAAGATTTGAAGCCCAAAAGAGCATTGGGCCCTTGATTGGAATACTTAGCTTTGAATTAGGTTGTGCACAGATGTGTCAGATTAATCAATATACAATGGCATAGGACCTTGTACCTTCGATGATTGAATGTCGAAGAGAACATCCAGTCAAAAAGGGATAGTCGGAAGTGAAAAGTTTATAAAATAGGTATTTGTCACTTCCTGGGAAGAATTTTGTGTTTATTCAGAGCATAATGTAGTTGTAAAAAAAAATGATTAAATTAAAAAGACACCTTGAAGAGCGTCAATGAGAGAGTGAGAGGACCAAAAAAAGTGGTTTGAGTCTTGGTTCACCTAGTCCCCCTGTTTGACTACTTTTTTATCAACCCTGGCCTGTCCGATAATAATCTCCATATTATTGCTAACTATAAAACCCTGTTTGCTCAACCGTGTAATTTCTTTTCTCTAAGCTCAAATTGGACAAGTTAAACTTATGGTAATACCCCACTAGCAGACATAGAATGTGACACCCCCCAATGATCACTTTTATGATTAAAAGTAGCTAGAAGAAGAAGTGGGGAATGAAAGATTACTAAAATATGTACTTGTCACTTTTTTTTCTGTATGCTTAACAAAACACTGTTGAAATCTTGAGAACTGTTTGCTAATCTTGTTCCCAGAATGTCCTGTCCCCAAATGCCAAACTGCAGAATGTACTCTCTCACCCGGTTGAATGCAAACCGCCCACTCTCCCTCACCCATCAATAAACTTCGCTCCCTGCCCTCCCCAAAGAAAGTATATAAGCTCTGCTTAAGCTCTTCTCAGGGCTCTCTGCTCTATTCAAGTGAGCTCGGACCCCCTGCATGCTGACCCCCTATAAACCCTTTGCTGTTGCATGAGATAGTCTTTTGGTGGTCTCTTCCTCCGAAGCTCGCCCAATGTTTACTTTGATGATTGGGTGTAGAAAAGAACATTCAGTCAAAAAGGGATAGTCGGTAGGATTAGGAAGATAGTTGTTAGGTTTAGGAAGAAGAGTGAGTATAGGTTTTGGAAAAAAAATATTCTTTATCAATAGGGTTTTGTTTAGAGTGTGAATGTAAATGTTAGCCCATGTGAAGAGTCAGTCAAAATAGTGAACCGGAGAAAATATGTAGGAAAACAGATATCAATAGAGATATTACGAAATAAGGCAAAGTATAAAGTGGGTGATAGGATTAGACATTTTCAATAGGGTTGAATTTGAATATATGATCTTAGGAGAAACCAATATGTAGTCACTAATTGGATTGATATTTGAGAGCATTAGGCAACCTGGACATGGCTGTGTTTAGTAATCCATGTTCATTTTCAATTTAGGCTTTGGTACAACAATAAGTGTGAACCTTGCATTTTGTGTCCAGAATATTACTGTGATAAAATGTATATGTAGATCAGGTGACATGAGTAATTTTTCCATCATTTCTGGGAGCAATATTTTGAAGATTAATAAGTTAGTATTGGGGGTACAAAGACGTGTACCTTGTGTCTATGAATATAGAGCTAATGCATGAATAGACCATACTGTTAATAAATAATATAACTGGTTCCACTTTATATAATGCATTGGATTCATATCTTAAAATATATAAGAAATCTTATATTGATATACATACATTCATTCCAACTAGTTATACATCTAATGGTAAAATTAAGGTTATGGTTTATCATGAAAAGTGTGTGAGTTTTGCTTCAAAAGTGATTATGGAAATCAAAAATAATGTGTTTGGAAAGAAGTCTCATGAAAAGACCAGTCAAGAACCATGAAAAAATACATGTGTTCTGAAGCAGGAAGTGATTGAAAGTGAAACAAATGCCTCTAAATTAGCGAACTTGTGGATGAAATATATATCCTATTATGTGCATAAACTGAAGAAATAGTAATGTACCAGTTTTGAATAAAAATGAACGTCAAAATACACATCATGTCCCATAGGAATCAATTTGCATTGATGTTAACCTGGGTCAGTTACTGTATTAATTTTAGGATTTGTAGGCACCATTCACTGAAGATAGTTTTCAGTACTAGGAAACAAATACGTATTTCAGGTGGATGAATATTTCTGACGATAATCTTGTGAAAAGTTGATTATAAATTCACATATATGAATATGAATGAATTTAGGAAATGTATAATAAGACACATGTATTTCATATTTTGAAAAATCTGGAAAGTTTGTATATATATATATATATATATATATACACACACACACATGCACACAGACATTAAAAAGTAGCAATATATATGGCAATTGAAATTCACCATGAAATATATATCATCCACAGTTTCAAAAATATTCATTTTACTGAACATGGATTTATGTATAATGTTGTTAAACTAGGAAGCTCACAGAGAGTTCGAATTTTAACTTCCAACAGCATTTAGGAGAAGTGATCTCTTCTCACAATGTGTATCTGCCAAGTCAACCACTTCACAAGAATGTACGTGTTGTACCTTGTAGGATTCTATATGTGCATATAAAAATACATGTGCAAATAGGCTACAGAGAAAGGGAGACAGGAATTCACATATTTGTTAACTTTAAAAACACATGGAGAACAATTTCAACAAAAGTTGACTAGATTTATAACTCCTACACTACATAATGCAAAATGCAAATTCAACTATACACCATGCCTCCTCTGAACTGCTTGTATTTCTATTCTGTTTGGATTATTATTCTGCATCATATTAGGATAAGTAGTCGGAGTCTAGTAGGCTATGGGTTAGTGTCAGGGATTCAGTATTTCGAATGGAAAATTGGAAAAGGTATCCAATGTGTATGTAATTATGTGCTATGAAAAATCTTCCCACTCTTATCCAGAACAATGCCTTGACATTACCTTTCCCCAAGTAAGACACAATTACAGGAGAAGAGTTCGAAAATCTGTATATATATATATATATATATATATATATATATATATATATATATATATATATATATATATAGAATGCAATATGCTCAGTTGTTCACAAACTTGGAGGTGGTAGATGAGTTTACAAAAGTAACGAACAGGGTAAACCCTCCACAAAAATGGAGCTTTGCTGGCCTAAAGACTTCTTGAGAAACTGCCTCTGAGGTTGGGAACTTGAAATATATGTTGTTGTCAGGAGCTTAATCTTCATTTGTGGTGAGACAATTAAAGCTGGATCTGCATCTATGTGACCTGAAGGATCTTGTTTCTTATTTTCCAATGAACATGAGACAGCAGTGCTGAATTCTCTCTTTGTAGGTAAACTGTGGCCACTGGGGGCTATGTGTCTCCCTGTGAGGACTCTGAACCATTTGGTCATCCTCCAATTTTCGTGGTGTTTCTTGCTGCTGCACTGGGAGTTTGGTATTTGCTTCGTGAAATACAAAGATTTCAACTGGGACACAGTGCTAGAGGGAGTTCTGTCATGTGTGGTGTGTCAGGGTCTGCAAGAGAATGCACCAACCAGGCCTCTATCCCACATAGCTTGCCCCCTTGACCATAGCAACCTGATTCTGAACATTGCCCTGAAAACTCTCCATATAACAAGATGCATTTACATATAAGGGTTTGCTGGCTACACTATGTCAGTCACAAGCTATTTGGAAGCCAATGGCAGGTCCACATGACTCCACCACAGATGTTTCATCACACAACTGCACACCACTACTCTAGGCCCACTACTCAGGAGGCTCCAACTTACTGGCATCACTGTTCTTCAACATTTTCATGAAACCCAGTCAATCAAGGCACTGTATTGTATACTCATGATCAGCAACAGGACATCCAAAGTTTCTCCAGTGCAACCTGGTCATGGGAATTTCAAAAATTTGATGGTATTCATCTAGCCATTTTTCAAGGATGAAGTTGGAGGCACTGTGGGTTTCAATTCATTCAGGAACCACTAAATGGTGAGGAAGTTCATTTCAATGAATTCTCTGGACAACAGTCACAGGAAAGGCTTCCCAAAGAGTGGCCAAAAGGTCACATGAAGCCAGGCCCATTGAACTGTACAATGTGAGGTCCATGTGTGTTTTGACTCTCAACTATGGCTGCCATGTTTTTCATAATAAAATCATGTGATATCCTGGCTGAGATTCCCAGTGCTCTGTGGAAAACCAACCTGGGACTAGATTTCAGATTCCAAGCGTGAATTTCATGCGTGGCCTCCTAAAATCCCAATTCAATTCATGGCAATACTACTCTGAGGTCAGTTCCAGAACTCAGTCTATAAGGGGAATCACCCAAGAGTGAAGCCCTGGTGGACCGAGTCATCTCTTCCAACTGCCACAAAAATGACCACAATTATAACCAAAACACTCCCACATGGCCCTCATTTTCTTCCATATAGACATTCATCATAACTTCTGGCAAGAGGTTTCCATAAGTGGCGCAGCTCAAGACAGTGTCCAATATAAGCTTCCTTGTCCCTCATTTGCATAAAGTAAGTGTGGCCTGGACACTCTTCCTGTCAACCAGGAGTGATCAAATAGGCCTGCCATTAATACTGCTCTGCTTCTACTATTTGAGGCCTACTGACTGTCAGGTATAGATTCTTTATGTGGTTTGTAGTCATGAGAAAACACTAGCACATCTGCAGGGCTTTGAAGAACTCATTTTACCCAAGGGTCCATAATCACACTTGATGGAGGTCAGGAACCTAACAGAGGAAGGTGAGAGACTTCATCCACAATGACTGATCTTTTTGAATTTTGGTTATGGATGCACACATGGGATCTTTCTTTAGATCCATCAGGTGCTGACAATCTAAGCCCCAGCTTCACCGAGAGCCAAGAGGCTGATTCAGACACATCCATTTCCAAAGAAATTAAGCAAAGAGCCACAGGTGATGCCCACTCATTTCCATTTGAATACTGTTTTCTTCAGGCTTCACAAAAATGTGGCCTGACCCAAAGACTTTCCTTACATTTAGGGCAACAGAAAAATAGGTAAGCAAATGACCCAAAGCAGGGTTTCTCCACTGAGACTTTCCTGGTCACAATGATATCTGAGTTTTCTGACATGCTCCCCTTCCCTTCAGCTCTCCAGTACATGGCCATGTGACAGAGCTTGGAGGTGCCACATAGCTTGGACACAAAACTGTGAGCCTATTCTGGAGAGTGTCCAGAATTCAGGAAGAAAACAGGAACTTAGAAAGATAGTAGGTTTTGCCCATTGATAAGGCTAGCCGCAATCCATTCATAAATTGGCAGTATGAATGCTGGGAAGCTTTCTACTAGACAGAACACATCCATGATGCATTCTTTTTCTAATACCAAGACCACAAACAGAGTGGGATACACAGTAATAGAAACACTCACCTTGTCAGAGGACATACTAGATAAAGTCCTCTCCAAACCAAACAAGTCGCCTTTCCTACATATTCTCAAACTCACACCCACACTCAAAAAGGCAGCACCTTCCCCAAAGTAGGTCTGTGACTATCCGGAGTGTCCTATGATGGGTGGGATATACTATATTTCCACGAAATGCACTGTGCTGTCTCAGTTCTGGTCTCCTTGGCCAACTCTGTGAAGTTGTCAGAAGTCACTGGTGATCCACTACCTGCTTTCTCAGGAAAGGCCCCTCTTCTTAGCTTTCCTGGCATTTGGCCATCCTCACATAACTAGGAACCAAGAAAGACTGACTCTGTCCTTGGTTTACCCAAACAAGTGAGACCACTGGAACTGGGACTGGAACTGGCTGTGGTCTCCTTGCTTCCTGAATCCCAAGTTTATAGAGTTCCATTACCAAGGAAGTTATGTGAGGTATCTTCCTTCAGGAAGTGAATGAAGTCACTGCCTTGGCAAACACTTTGTCCTAACAGTTGCTTCCAAGGGTCCCAGGAGATGGAGGGTGCACCTACATCCTGTGACATTTTCACAAGTTAGAATGATATATCAACCATAGGCACCTGGGAACAGCTCTCCACACAGGCTTGGTTTGGTCCATCTTCTCTACATTAAGAAGAGAGAGGCTGATTCAGACACATCCCTTCACCCTGACCAGGTTGTTTACGATGGAAGTTGACTTTTCCTCCCTCAGGTCCTTCATTGCTGCCTACATCTTCTCCATGGATTATTTCTGTATTGACCTTTGAGGTTCTCAGCAGGTGGAAGATCCCCTACGCTCCTGATTGTAAGACCAACTCTGTCCCTGCTTTTCTGTAAAGTTAGATTGAGGGAACAGTGTATGGTTAGGGTAATAACAGGTTTGATTTGGGTTAGGAATCATTCTGCATGATGAATAATGGCAATGGGAACTTGTGATATTTACAAGAATATATAGGTGAAATATAAGTATGAATACAGAAGTCTAGGTAAGATTTGAAGCCCAGAAGAGCATTGGGTCCATGATTGGGATACTTAGCTTTGAAATACCTTCTGCACAGATGTCTCAGATAAATCGATAAAAAATGGCATAGGACCTTGTAAATTGGATGATCAAATGTAGAAGAAAACATCCACTTAAAAAGGGTAGTTGGTAGGATTGGAAAGATAGTCAGTAGGTTTAGGAAGAAGAGTGAGTATAGGATTTGCTCCAAAAGTTCTTTAGCAATAGGGTTTCTGGTAGAGAATGAATGTAAATGTCAGCACATGTGATGAGTCAGTTACAATGATTAACTGGGGAAAATATATAGGGAAGCAGATATCAATAGAGACAGGAAGAAATCAAGCAAAGTATAAATTGAGTGATAGGATTAGACATTTTCAGCATGGTAGATGTTGAATATACAATCTTAGAAAGAAACAAATATTTAGCAACAATAGGATTGACATTTGAGAGCATTAGGCAATCTGGACTTGGATGTTTTTAGTAATCCATGCTCACTTTCCATTTAGGCTTTGGTACAATCATAAGTGTGAACTTTGCATTTTGTGTCCAGAATATTACTGTGATAAAGTGTATATGTAGATCAGGTGACATGAGTATTTCTTCCACCAATTATGTGGTCAATATTTTGAAGATGTATAAATTAGTATTGGGTGTACAAATAGGTCTACACTGTGTCTACAAATATTGATAAAATGAATGAATAGACAATACTGTGAATAAATAATATAACTGGTTCCAACTTTAAATTATGGATTGAATTGATATCTTAAAATATACAGGAAATCCTATATTGATATACATACATTCATTACAACCATTTATAGATCTAATGGTAATATTAGGGTTATGATTTGTCATGAAGAGTGTGTGAGGTTTGCTTCAACATGATTATTGAAATCTAAAATGAAAAGTATTCTCATGAAAAGACCAGTCAAAAAACATGGAGGAATATATGTGTACTGAAGCAGGAAGTGATAGAAAGTGAAACAAATGCCTATAAATTTGCAAACTTGTGAATGAAATATTTATCCTATGATGTGCATAAACTGAAGAAATAGTCATGTAACATTGTTGAATAAAAATGAACGTCATAATACACATCATGTACCATAGTAATCTACTTGCATTGATGTTAAAGTGGGTCAGTTACTGTAGAAAAATTAGGACTTCTATGCACCATTCACTGAATTTAGATTTCAGTACTAGGAAACAATATGAATTTGAGGTGGATGAATATTTCTGAGAATAATTTTGTGAACATTTGATTATAAATCCACATACATGAATATGAATGCATTTAGGGATTGTATAATAAGACACATATATTTTATATTCTGAAAAATCTGGAGAGTGTGTGTGTATACACACACACACACACACACACACACGCACACGCACAGTCATTAAAAGGTAGCAATATATATGCGAATCGAAATTTATCATGAAATATATATCATTCACAGATCCAAAAATATTCATTTTACTGAACATGGATTTATGTATTATCTTGTTCAACTAGGAAGCTCACCCATAGTTTTAATTTTCAGTTCCAACAACGTTCAGGAGGAGTGATCTCTTTTGACAATTTGTATCTGCCAAGTCTGCCACCTCACAAAAGTGTACATGTGTTACCAGGTAGGATTCTATATGTGCATACAAAAATACATGTGCTGAATAGGATACAGATAAAGGGCGACAGGAATTCACGTATTTGTTATCTTTAAAACACATGGAGAACTACTTCAATTTAATATTGACTTGATTTATAACACCTACCCTTTATCATACAAAAGGTAAGTCCAGCTATACACCATGCCTCCTCTGAACTGCTTGTATGTCTATTCTGTTTTGGTTATTTTGCTCCATCAATTTAGGATTGCCACAGTCTGGCTGGGCACAATTCAGGAGCCACTTGTCAAAAGCTAACTTTATTTTTAGTACCACACACGCCAAAAAATAGCTCCTCCGGAAAAACACTCAGAGCACAACTGCCACCACCGGCTTCCCACAAGCTCTCAACCTCCTCACTCCTCCTGCTCTTGAGGTCGATTGGCTGGGTTGTTTGAGCAGAGCCAAAAAAGTCCCCCAAGAAGCACCTCCATAATTTGAAAGGGTGGGGAAACAGCCCAATGGGCATCACCGCAGAGGAGCCAATCAGCTAGATGTTGCTGAGGCCGCTGTGAGCCAACCATCAGCTGGCAGTCTGAAAGTTTGCTTTGGCCCCTTGGGCTGTGGCTCTCAACATCTAACCCTCTCTGTTTAAACAACAAGCATGTGGCTTAGGGACCGTGCCTGCCTTAGGTTGTCCAATAGTACATATGGTCCTTACCCATTATCGAATGAGCTGACCTCAAGGTGTCAGCCTCCTGTCTTAGATTGGTACCATTGTAATTGGATCTTACCCATCACTGACTACAGGTCCAGTATACATCCACACCTGTGGAGAGGTCTTTGTACCAGGGGCGGGTGAGGTTCTTTGCCTCATCTCTGTTGGCACCCAAATTTTAGCTGAACGACCATGACAAGCAGAAGGGAGGAAGATACACCAAGGCAATTGATGGCTCTTTTTGAAAAAATTGTACCACCGATGACATCATCAGAGAAATACCCCAACACTACCACAAGTCGCTGCACCAACAGATAGTTCACAATGCATGCAGGTGAGTTCACAATGCATACAAGTGATACATAGTCCAGGCAAGTTCTGCAAGCAGTTCAGTGATGGCTATTGCAGAAGCTGTAGATTGGTTTTATCTTTGTCTTCACATGCACTCGGATAAAGTTAGAAATTCTGGCAACAATGCCTAAAGAAAGAATTATGTAACATTATAAAAGGCACTAAAAGAAAACAATTTTCTTAACAATTTACATTGTCTCGAAGAGAATTATTAAATATAATGCAAAGAAAAGGTGGATCCAACATGGCAGCGGGCAGAGAGGCTGCGCTTTTAATGCACTCACAGTGATGGGGTCATAAAGTCGCAAGGATAACTCTTGGATTCTACCAACGGAGATTCTCCTAGCAAAATTCCACTGAAGGGAGACCGCCCGGGAGCTACTAGAATTTTTTTGAAGCGTCTGTGTGACCCGGACGAGCGGGACCCTGCCACTAGACGCGGAGTTCGAGATTCACCAGCCACAGTCCGCGCACCGCGGGCACAGCTGCAGATCCATCCACCCGCCCGCAGCCAAAGTGACTGGGTCCTGCTAGACGCTGAGACACAGCTTGTCAGGAAGAAGTCTTTAGCCAAGCCTCCACGCGCCAGGAGCTGAGGCGAACCGGGCCGGGCCAGTCCCACCCCTCCCCTCGGTCAATCCGGCAAGAAGCCTGGGGCCCGTCATAGCAGAGAGTTGACGTCATCGGAGTTCGGCTGGCGAAATTCCTTCCCAGCAGAATCCACTTTAGCAGGTGCGTGACTCCCCATACTGATACAAGCAGCCAGGAAACTTCATTGACTTCTCAGGGGTCATGTCCGTAGGGAAGCAGAGGGGAGCCCAGACCCCAAGGCCCCCATATCACCAGCGGTGACCCCTAAGGTCTTAGCCGCCAGTTTACCACAGCACTGGGGCTTAAAAGGGACACTCGGTGGGGCTGCAAGTGTAACTAGATCTCTGGAGAATCACTTCTGGGAAACAGGACCTGGCTGGCAGGCTGACAGGAGGAACGGGGTTAAGAGCTGGAGAAGTGAAATGGCTCTGGACTGACAAGTCTGAGAAACCCCCAGAAGACGCAGTACAGGGATAGCTCTCAGCAGGTAGAGAGCAGACACTCCGCTTGGAAGGCACAGCTCTGCCTACTGGAAGAGAAGAAGGTGGATCTCTAAGACTTTAATTTTTTTTTTTTTTTGTTGTTGTTGCTGTTGTTGATATTTTTTTCTCTCCTTCTTCTCTCCCTGTTCCTTTCCCCCCTTTTCCTTCTCTCTTTCTATCCCATTTCAAGTTTTATTGTTCTTTTCATTCCCCTCTAATCTATCTCTCCCTCTATCATTTTTTCTTTTTAAGAGCACCTTCATTCTCCTACCGCCCAACTCTCATCCCAAGCATTACATCTTCCATTGTGTGTAATTGTCTAAATGCAAATAGGTGAATGTCTCGAGGCTGTCTATAAGACTCCTAAATACCTAGCTACTACCAACACCCTGTTCCAATTGCCTGGTAGTATCCACCTTCAGTGGAGCAATCTTCTAAAGTAGCCAAGTCATACTAACCATTGTACCACCAGAGCACCCAACCTAAACATATAGTCCTAAGAACAAACAGCAAATCATTATATGCATACAGAACCTAGAAGCCTTATATGAATTGAATGAATCAGCTTTAAAGTACAACAAAGCCCAAAATTTCTTGGCATAATCTCCCACCACAAAAGAGAGACAACAGAGATATACAAAGCCAAAACAAATGTATAGGAGAAAGCAGTTACAAAGCAGTCAAACAGAGCTGGAAAGCAACGTGAACAATATGAAAAAACAAGGGAAAAAAGGGTTACGAACAATGCAGTACAATCTAAATATACAGGAGGACCTAGAAGAATCAGAAATATGGACAGGGAAAGAAATCAAGGCATTCCTAATTCAGATGGAACGGAATATTAGAGAAGACATGAGACAGCAAATCCAAGCATTGAAAGTATATTTTGAAGAGGAACTAACCACACAAATTAAATCCACAAAGAATGAGCTTTATCAGGAGATAGAGGTGTTAAAAATCATCAAGTTGTAATCATAGAAATGCAAGAAACCGTAAATCAGATTAAAAGTGCTAATGAGAATATTACAAAACAGACTAGATCAAGTAGAAGTCAGAACATCAGATAATGAAGACAAAGTATATCAACTTGAAAAGAATATAGTCAACACAGAAAAGATGCTGAAATCAAACATATAACACAAAACACAAGTGTGCACACATAATATAATACATACAACACATGACATAATATTAAAGGCCTTATGACTTTTTACAGGTGAAATCTCCATTGCAATGTCTAAAAACTCTATTGTCCAAAAATAGAACTGATCAGCAAAACATTAACCTAGGTCTGTATGAGCTAAAAAAAAAAAACAAAATAAAACTTCATGATATGAGAAAGGGCAATAATAAAATAGATGTTGAAGAAAACATTCTGGTTCTGTCACAGATGTAAGAACAGCCAAACTGGAGTTCTGGATATCAGCTCTTATTGATTTGAGCCAAATCATCTTATTTTTGGTCTGTAGAAATCTCTTTAGTTAATCTCTCTGGAATCCAAATTGGCTACTCTTCTCCCTGTAGAAACACAAAAACAGACCCCGGACTCCAGACAATTACTGGGTCAGGACCTTTCCATTGTTCTGTTAGAATATCCTTCCAAAGTACCTTGGGCTTATGTACATTATTTGGACATATATGCCTTTCTGCAGCACTAAGCCCTGATGAACCCAAATTTAAAAAGTTTAGAGTAAAAGGGTTATTTTAAGTTTATCTTTGGGGAATATATACCCCTTCCCAATTCCTTCTTTTTGCTTTAATATGTATGTTTTAATAGTTTGATGTGATCTTTCAACTATGCCTTGTCCCTGTGGATTGTATGGGATTCCTGTTATATGAGTAATGCCAAATGATGAGCAAAATTGTTTAAAAGAGGTAGAAATATAACCAGGGGCATTATCTGTTTTTAACTCTTTTGGAACGCCCACAGTGGCAAAATTTTGTAAGCAATGAGCTATAACATCTTTAGTTTTTTTCTCCAGCAAGAAGGGAGACCATCAAAAATCCAGAAGAAGTATCAACTGTAACATGCAAATATTTTAATTTTCCAAATTCTGGCAAGTTTGTGACGTTCATCTGCCAAATATGGTTAGGTATCAATCCTCTAGGATTGACTCCAAGATTAACTTGTGGTAAAAAGGTCACACAATTTTGACATTGTTTTATTATTTGTCTAGCTTGTTCCTTAGTTATTTTGAAATGCTTTTGTAAAGTATTAGCATTGACATGGAACTTTTTATAAAAATTTATAGCTTCTTCTAGTGTAGGGAAAATATGTATGTATATCATGTGTTGTTTTATCTACTAAATAATTGCCCAAACTAAGGGCTCCAGGCATTCCTGTATGTGTCCTGAAATGTCCTATAAAGAACGGATCTTTCCTGTCCCAGATTAGACTTTGTATAGTGGAAAGCAAAGAGAAAAGAGTAGAGGAAGGGGAAATCCTTCCACCTTCAAGTGATACTATAGCAATAACTATATACTGATTATCGGAAAATAAATTAATTACAGATGCTTTAAGCATCACAAAAGCTTGTAATACTGCATTAAGCTCTACATTTTGAGCTAATTGTTTTCGTACTAAAAATGTAAAAGTTTGATCAGGTGTAACTATTACTGCTGTACCATTATTTGACCCATCAGTGAATATATTTGTAGCATTTATAATAGGTGTTTTTCTTCTCATTTTTGGAAAAATTACATGATGTGATGACCAAAAAGACAATAAAGGATTAGATGGTAAGTGGCTATCAAATGAAACATTAGATTTGCACATGATTATTGCCCAAGTATTTAACTAATTATCTAACTCATCAATTTGATTCATAGTATATGGAGTAATAATTTTATTGGAAGACATTCCAATCAGTCCCTTTGCTGCTTTTATTCCTTTGAGTATTAATTGTCCTAAAGCCTCAGTATACCTAGTAAGAATAGTGTTAGGAGAACAAGATAAATGTATTCATAATAATGGACCTTCTTGCCAAAAATACTTCTGTAGGAATATTTTTTTGGTGGTAGTACAATAAATAATAAAGGCATTCTTAAATCAATTCTATCCAAATGAATATTTTCCATACATTTTTCAATGATTTTTAATGCCTTTCTTGCTTCAGGTGTTAACATTCGGGGTGCATTTGGATCTGATAGACCTTTTAGGATATCAAATAAAGGTTCAAACTCTCCTGTTGGTATACCTAGATAAGGCCTTATCCAATTTATGTCTCCTAATAACTTTTGAAAGTCATTAAGTGATTTGAGTTGATCTATTCGTATTTGAATTTTTGGTGGATGGACCATGATTGAGGATAAAAGAATTTCTAAATAATTAATTGAAAAAATTAATTTTACTTTATCTATTGATATCTCTAGTTTATAATTTTTTAATAAGTTTGTAAGTGTGGCATAACATTCTAGCAATGCGTTTTTAGCTTTCTGTGCTAATAATACACCATCCATATAGTGAAATATTTGTAGTTCAGGATTTTGATTTCTAAGTGGCTGGATTAATTTGTTAACATAAATTTGACACATAGTTGGACTGTTAGCCATCCCTTGAGGGAGTACTTTCCATTTGGATCTCTGATCAGGACCTTCATGATTCAGTGCAGGGATAATAAATGCAAACCATGGACTATCCTCAGGATGAATTGAAATTGAATAAAAACAATCTTTAATATCTATAATTAAAACATACCAGGTTTTTGGCAAAGCAGAACATTGAGGAATTCCCAAATGAGCAGGTCGCATAATAACCGTCTCATTATTAATGGCTCTTAAATCTTGCAATAATCTCCATTTACCAGATTTCTTTTTGATGACAAAAATGGGAGTATTATGGGGAGATACAGACGGTTGTATATGTCCTTCTGCTAATTGTTGTTTTACCATGTCATGGGTTGCTTGTACCTTTTCTTTAGTCAGGGGCCACTGAGGAACCCATACTGGTATTTCTGATTTCCAAGTAGTTTTTATTGTCTTAGTGGCCCTTTCTTAAAATCCAACCCATGTCTGTCTGTTCTTTGATCTATTTGTATTGGGGCTGCAATACCTTGTTCTTGTTTTTCTAATCTTTTTCCTTTCCTAAAACCTTGTCTAACCATAATTGTGGGTACATTTTGATTGATGTTATTTGTTAATGTCAAACCTAATCGATCTAGGACATCTCATCCCCATAAATTTATGGGAAGATGATCCATACATATGGCTGTTTAGTTCCTTCACATCCTTCAGGATCCTTCCAATCTAATACCATTGCTCTTCTATGGGGATTAGTCACCAATCCTAGGCCTTGAAGCATTTGAGTGTATTGTTGCAATGGCCAATGTTTTGACGAGAGATGATGCTAAGTTCTTGATGAGAGATGATGCTAAGTTCTGCATCTGTATTAAATAGCCCATTAAATTCATGTCCTTGAATATTTAGTTTTAGCATGGGGCGAGAATCTAAATTTAAAGAAACATAGCCCAATCTACACGTGTGGAGCCTAATCCCTTGGAACCTCTTTCTACAGCATGACTGAAAAATTTATCATGTAGGCTTGGTATTATTAGTAACTGTGCTATTCTGTCTCTTGGTGAAATTACAGATATACCCTTTGGAGAACTGGCTATAATTTTTAATTCACCTTCTATGGTCTACAAGCACGGACACAGAGAGATACACAGACATAGAAACAGTTGCCTTGCCAAAGGACTTACTAGACACAGTTCACCCCAAAGCAAACATTCTGCTTTTCCTACCTATTGTCAGAACATGATACAAAACCAAAAACTCACACCCATACCCACAAGTCACCTCCTTCCCCAAAGTAGGTCTGTGACTATCCAGAGTTTCCTCTGACTGGTGCGCCATAATATTTTCCCACGAAATGGCCGCTACTGTCTCAGATCTGGTCTCCTTGGCCAACTCTGTGAAGTTTTCAGGAGCCAGCTATTTCCTGCTTTCTCAGGAAAGGCTCCACTTCAGAGCTCTCCTGGCATTTGGCCATCCTCACATCAGTATGTACCAAGAAAGACTGACACTGTCCTTAGTAAATCCAAACAATGAGCCCACTGGGACTGAGACTGGGACTGGCTCTGTGTCCCGGGCTTCCAGTTCAGAGAGTTCCATCACCAAGTAAGTGAGGTAGGTCACTGCTGGCTTGTGGGAAGCTGGTGATGGCAGTTGGGTTCTGAAGGTTTTCCTCAGGAGCTGTTTTGTTTGGCATGTGTGGTTCTTAAAATAAAGTTCGTTTCTTTTGTCAAGTGGCTCCTGAGTTTTGCCCAGCCAGACTGTGGCATTTGGAGGGCCGCAAGGGGAATGAGTGAGGGTAAGTGATAAGGTAAACTGCTCACCTCTGAAGGCAGGGCGAGAGGATGGGAAGCCATTTTAAAATTCCTCTTTTGTTTTGCTTCACTTTTGTTTTAAGTTGCCTGTCCCTGGAGATGGGTAAGATGGAAGAAAAACCACTCACATCTGAGGAACTGATTGAGAGAAAAAAGAGATGGACATTTCAGGAGGATAGAAAAGCTATTATAATGATTTTCTGTTGTTCCACTTTTGTTTCATTCTGGTTCAGTTTTGTTTGGCGATATCTTCTTGGGTTGTATTATAGTTATAGTAGAAATATTCAAGTAAAAGAGAAGGTCTCTCAAGCTAGTCAGACAGAGATAAAAATTCAATTAAAAGAGAAGGGCTCTCTAGCTAGTTAGACAGAGGAAAAAAACAGGTGATTGATCCTGATAATGTGTCTGAATCAGCCTCTTGGACCTGTGTGAGGCTGTGGCTTAGATTCTCATCACCTGATGGATCATTCCGTGTGTGAATCCATACCCAAAATGGCCAAATGAGCAGTCCCTGTGGATGAAGTCTCTTGCCTTCCTCTGTAAGGCTACTGACCTCCATCAAGTGAGAATACGCATCCTTTGTGTCAAATGAGTTCTTCAAAGCCCTGGAGAGTCTAGCACATAGGTTCTTTGGTTTTCTCATGACTCCAATTCACATAAAAATATCTATACCTGACAGTCAGTAGGCCTCAAATTGGAGGAGCAGAGGTGTATTAAGGGCAGGCCTATTTGATCACACCTGGTTCACAGGAAGGGTGTCCAGGCCACCATGACTTTAGGCAATGAGGGGCAAGAGAGCTTATTTTGGACACTGTCTTGGACTTCGCCACTCATGTAAACCTCCAGACAGAACTTAGTATGAGAGTGTATATATGGAAGAAGATGAGGACCATGTGGGAGTGTTTTGGTTTTAATTGTGGTCATTTGTGTGGTAGTTGGAAGATATGACTGGGTACACCTGGGCTGAACTCTGGTGTGATTCCCCTTAAAGACTGAGTTCTGGAACTGACTTAGAGAAGTGTTATCATGAAATATGTTGGGATTTCAGTTGGTCACGCATGAGAGTCGCCCTTGGAAACCGAGATCTAGGCCCAGGTTTGCTTTCCACAGAGCACTGGGAATCTCAGCCAGGATATCACATGGTTTTATTCTGAAAGACATGGCAGCCATATTTGAGAGTCAAAACACAAATGGACCTCACATTGTAGACAGCAATAGCCCTGGCTTCCTGTGAAATTTTGGCCACTCTTTGGAAGCCTTGCCTGTGAGATTTCTCCAGAGCTTTCATTGAAATGAGCTTCCTCACCATTTAATTGTTCCTGAATGAAGTTAAACACACACTGCCTCCAACATCATTCTTGAAAAATGGCTAGATAAATACCATGAAATTTTTGAAATTCCCATGACCATGAAAATGGTGTAGAACAGAGATGCCAGTAAGCTGGAGCCTGATGTGAAGTGGGCCTAGAAAAGTCGTGTGCAGGTGTGTGATAAAATATCTGTGGTGGGGCCATGTGGATCTGCCATTGGCTTCCAAATGGCTTGTGACTGACATGGTGCACCCAGCAGACCCTTCTATGTAAAGGCATCTTGTTATATGGAGAGTTTTCAGGGCAATGTTCAGAATCAGATTGGTATGGTCAAGGATGGGATTGAAGCCTGGTTGGTGCATTATCCTGCAGACCCTGACACACCACACGTGACAGAACTCCCTTTAGCACTGTGTCCCAGTTGAACTCCTTGTATTTTGTGAAGCAAATACCAAACTCACATTGCAGCAGCAAGAAACACATCGACAAGTGGAGGATTGCCGGATGGCTTTACAGTCCACATGGAAAGATTTTCCCCGCAGTGGCCACAGTTTACCTACAAAGAGAGAATTCAGCACTGCTGCCTCATGTTCATTAGAAAATAAGAAACCATGTCCTCCAGGTCACTTAGATACATACCTAGCTTTGATGGTCTCTCTACAAAAAAAGCTAAAACTCCTGACAACAACAAATATTTCAAGTGCCCAAACTCAGAGGCAGTTTCACCAGAAGTCTTTAGTCCAGCAGAGCTCCATTTTTGTGGAGTATTTACCTGTCCCTTACTTTTGGAAACTCCTCTGCCACCTTCAAGGTTGTGAACTCTTGAGCATATTACATTCCAGATATGTATTCACAGATTTTCTAACTCTTCCACTCTAATTGTGTTTTACTTGGGGTGAAGGTAAAGTCAAGGCATTGTTCTGGATTAGAGTGCCAAGATTTTTGTGAAGCACATATTTACATACACATTGGATTCATTTTCCTATTTTCCATTCAAAATGCTGAATGCCTGACACTAACCCATACCCTACTAGACTCTGACTACTAATTCTAATATGATGGAGAAAAATAACCCAAACCGAATAGAAATACAAGCAGTTTAGACGAGGCATAGTGTATTGCTGGACTTGCCTTTTGCATTATACAGGGTAGGACTTATAAATCTAGTCAATATTTTGTTGAAATAGTTCTCCATGTGTTTTTAAAGTTAACAAATAGATGAATTCTTTTCTGCATTTCTCTGTAGCCAATTCAGCACATGTAATTTCATATGCACATATTGAATCGTACCTGTTATCACATGTACATTCTTGTGAGGTGGCTGACTTTGCAGATACAAATTGGGAGAAGAGATCACTCCACCTAAACACAGTTGGAAGTGAAAAATTCAACCTATGGGTGAGCTTCATAGATGAACAACATGATAAATAAAATCATGTTCAGTATAATGAATATTTTTGGATCAGTGGATGATATACATTTCATGATGAATTTCGATTTCCATATATATTGCTACTTTTTAATGTCTGTGTGTGTGTGTGTGTGTGTGTGTGTGTGTGTGTGTGTGTGTATACACTCTCCAAGTTTTTCATAATATTAACTATATGGGTCTTAATGTACACTCCCTAAATTCATTCGTATTCATGTATGTGCATTTATAATCAAATATTCAAGAGATTATTCTCAGAAATATTCATCCACCTAAAATACATATTTGTTTCCTAGAACTAAAAACTAACTTCTGTGAATGGTGCAT
The DNA here is from genome assembly GCF_048772815.1 of Callospermophilus lateralis. NCBI lineage: Eukaryota > Metazoa > Chordata > Mammalia > Rodentia > Sciuridae > Callospermophilus > Callospermophilus lateralis. Next base: position 337,929 of record NW_027512440.1, read on the forward strand.
ACGAATCCTAATATTTCTACAGTAACTGACCCAGTTTAACACCAATGCAAGTAGACATTTATGGAACGTGATGTGTATTTTGATGTTCATTTTTAGTCAACACTTGTACATTACTATTTCTTCAGTTTATGCACATCATAAGATATATATTTCATACACAAGTTAGCAAATTTATAGGCATTTGTTTCACTTTCAATAACTTCATTCTTCAGAACACGTGTATTCCTCCATGTTTTTTGACAAGACTTTTCATGAGACTTCTTTCTAAACACATTATATTCGATTTCCATAATCACTTTTGAAGCAAAACTCACACACTCTTCATGATGAAATATCACCCTAATATTACCATTAGAAGTATAACTGGTTGGAATGAATGATTTAATATCAATATAAGATTTTCTGTATATTTTCAGATATCAACTCAGTCCATTATTTAAAGCGGACCAATTATATTATTTATTCACAGTATGGTCTATTCTTGCATTATCTCTATATTCTTAGACAGATACTACACCACATTCTACCCCCAATACTCATTTATACGTCTTCAAAATATTGTTCCCAGAAATGGTGGAAGAAATACTCATGTCACCTGATCTACATATACATTTTATCACAGTAATATTCTGGAAAATAAAGCAAAGGTCACACTTATGATTGTACCAAAGCCTAAATTTAAAGTGAGCATGGATTTCTAAAAACATCCATGTCCAGGTTGCCTAATTCTCTCAAATGTCAGTCCAATTGTTGACTACATACTTGTTTCTTTCTAAGATTATATATTCAAACTCAACCCTGTTGAAAATGTCTAATCCTATCACTCACTTTAAACTTTGCCTGATATCCTAATGTCTCTATTGATATAGGCTTTCCTTCATAATTTCCCAGTTCATCATTTTGACTGTTCATTTGTGCTGACATTTACATTCACTCTCTACCTGAAACCCAATTGCTAAATAACTTTTGGTCCAAATCCTATACTCACTCTTCTTTCTGAATCTACCGACTATCTCCCAAATCCTACTGACTATCCTTTTTTGAATGGATGTTCTCTTCGACATTCAATCATTCAAGGTACAAGGTCCGATGCCATTGTGTATTGATTTATCTGAGACATCTGTGCAGGACATAATTCAATGCTAAGTCTCCCAATCAAGGGCCCAATCCCTTTCTGGGCTTCAAATATTACTTAGATTTCTGTTTTCATACATATATTTCACCTCTATATTTTTATAAATATTGCAGATTTCCAATACCATTATTCATCCAGCAAAATGATTCCTAAGCCAAATCGAACAAGTAATTAACCCAAACCATATACTATTCCCTCATTCTAACTTTATAAAAGATCAGGGAAAGTCTTGGTCTTACAATATAGGAATGTAGAGGATATATCACCTGCTGAAAACCTCAAAGGTCCATGCAGAAATAATCCCTGGAGAAGATGTAGGCAGCTATTAAGGACCTGAGAGAGCAAAAGTCATCTTCCATGGAAAACAACCCTGTCTGGAGAGGGGTTGTTTCTGACTCAGTGTCTCTGTTCCTAATGTACAGAAGATTGACCAATCCAGGCCTGTGTGGAGAGCTGTTCACGGGTGCCTATGGGTGATATACTATTCTAACTGGTGAGAGTGTCACGGGAAATAGGGACAGCATCTATCTCATGGGACCCTTGAAAGCAACTGTTAGGAAAAAGTGGTTGCAAAGGCAGTGACCTCATTCAGTTCCTGAAGGAAGTGACCTCATCTCTATTCCTTGGTGATGGAACTCTCTGAACTTGTGAAACAGGAATCCAGGCACCCAGAGCCAGTCCTAGTCCCAGTCCTAGTGGGCTCACTTGTTTGGATATTCCAAGGACAGAGTCAGTCTTTCTTGGTATCTATTGATGTGAAAATGGCCAAATGCCAGGAAAGCTTTGAAGACTGGCCTTTCCAGAGAAAGCAAGTAGTGGCTTACCACGGGCTCCTGACAATTTCACAGAGTTGGCCAAAGAGACCAGATCTGAGACAGGACAGGCCATTTTGGAGGTACATAGTAAGGCTCACCAGTGAGAGTACACTCCGAATAGTCACAGACCTACTTGGGGGAAGGTGATGCCTTTGTGGTTTTTGTTGTGTGTTTGTGGTTTTATCTCATGTTCTGAGAAAAGGTAAGAAAGGTGGTTTGTTTGGTTTGGAGTGAACCGTTTCTAGTAAGTGATTGGACAAGGCAAGTGTTTCCATGTCTGTGTATCCCAATGTGTCTGTTGTTGTAGACATTAGAAAAGAGAATGCATCAATGTATGGGTCCTGTCTAGTAGAAAGCTTCCCAGCATCAATCCTGCCCAATTTATGAATGGACTGTGGCTTGCATTATCGAAGGGCAACACCTACAAACTTCCTTAGTTCCTGTTTTCTTCCTGAATTCTGGCTACAGTCAAGAATAGGCTCATGGTTTTGTGTTCAAGATATTTACCACCTCCAAGCTCTGTGATATGGCCATGTACTGGATAGCTGAAGGGAATGGCGAGCATCTCAGAAAACTCAGATATCAGTGTGACCAGTAAAGTCTCAGTGGAGAAACCCTGCTATGGGCCTTTTGCTTACCTATTGTTCTTTTGCCCTGAATGTCAGGAAGGGCTTTGCCTCACGCCACACATTTGTGAAGCCTGAAGAAACCAGTTTTCAAATGGAAATGAGTGGGCATCACCTGTGGCTCTTTGCTTAACTGCTTTGGAAAGGGATGTGTCTTAATCAGTCTCTTGGCCCTGTGTGAGGCTGTGGCTTAGATTACCAACACCTGGTGGATGTAAAGAAAGATCCCATGTGTGCATACAAAATCAAAATGGCAAAAATTGCAGTCATTGTAGATGAAGTCTCTCGCCTTTCTCTGTAAGGTTCCTGACCTCCATCAAGTGGGAATAGGGATCCTTTGGGTCAAATGAATTCTTCAAAACCATGCAGAGGCTAGTCCATAGGTGCTTCGGTTTTTTCTTGACTCCATTTCACATAAAGAATCTAAATGCCAAAGTCAGAATGCCTCAAATTGGAGAAGTGGAAAAGTATTAATGGCAGACCTGTTTGATCACTCCTGGTTCACAAGAAGGGTGTCCAGGCCACCGTGACTTTAGTCACACACACACACACACACACACACACACACACACACACACACATATATATATATATATATATATATATATATATATATATATATATATACTCCAGATTTTTCAAAATATGAGATATGTGTCTTATTTTACACTCACCAAATTCATTCATATTCATATACGTAAATTTATAATCAACTCTCCAAAGATTATTTTTAGAAATATTCATTCACCTGAAAAACATATTTCTTTCCTATACTGAAAAGTAACTTCAGTGAATGATGCACACAAATCCTAATATTTCTACAGTACCTGACCCAGTTTAACATCAATGCAAGTAGATTCCAATCGGACATGATGTTTATTTTGACGTTCATTTTTATTCAACACTGGTAGATTACTATTTCTTCAATTAATGCACATCATAGGATATATATTTCATCCACAAGTTAGAAAATTTATAGGCATTTGTTTCACTATCAATCACTTCCTGCTTCAGAGCACATGCATTCCTCCATGTTTCTTGACTGGTCTTTTCATGAGAAAAGGGATGGACAAGGCAAGGTAAGGCAACTAAGATAGCACCGAAGACACGGAAACAGTCCTATTTGGTTACAACCGGATTTAGAGGGCATTGCTTCTGTTGTAATCATTTAATCCCCTGCACCCCAAGTTTAAATTGTTTCAGAATTTTGTACCCAACATGTAAGGGAGGGGCTCAGAAGTTCACAGTCTGCAGAAGTTCATAAAAAGCAGTTTTTGTTTCTGTTTTTTTTTTCTCTGTTCTGGGCAAGTTAACATTTTAAGGACACCGGGAATGGGGCAGAGCTATTTTCTTCTCTTTTTTTTTTCTCTCTGCCAGCTGTTACCATGAAGCCCAGTTGGTAACTTCTTTATCTTAGAAATGTAGCCATCTCTGTGAAGCCCCAGCTCAAGCTCAGAGGCCTTGTTTACATATTGCCAGCATTGTGACTGACTCTTTCCAAACACATTATTTTTGATTTCCATAATTACTTTTGTAGCAAAACTAACATATCTTCATGATAAACCGTAACCCTAATATTAATATTAGATGTATCATTGGTTGGAATGAATGATTGTATATCAATATAAGATTTCTTATATATTTTCAGATATCTATTCAATCTGTTATTTAATGTGGAACCAGTTATATTATTTATTCACTTATGGTCTATTCATGCATTATCTCTATATTCAATGACACAGTGTACACCTTTTTGTACCCCCAATACCCATTTATATGTCTTCAAAATATTGCTCCCAGAAATAGTGGAAGAAACACTCATGTCACCACATCTACATATACATTTTATCACAGTAGTATTCTGGAGACAAATGTAAAGGTCACACTTGTGATTGTACCAAAGCCTAAATGGAAAGTGAGCATGGATTACAAAAAACATCCATGTCAAAGTTGCCTAATGCTCTCAAATGTCAATCCTATTGGTGACTACATTTTGTTTCTTCTTAAGATTATATATTCTAACTCAATTCTGTTGAAAATGTCTAATTGTATCTCTCACTTTATACTTTGCCTGATTTTGTAATGTCTTTATTGATATCTGCTTTCCTACATATTTTCCCCACTTCATTATTGTGACTGTTCACATGTGCTGACATTTACATTCACTCTCTAACCGAACCCCTATTGCTAAAGATATTGTTTTCCAAATCCTATACTCACTCTTCTTCCTAAACCTACCGACTATCTTCTTAATCTTACCGACTATCCCTTTATGACTGGATTTTCTCTTCTACATTCAAACATCCAAGTAATGTTCCTGCAAGCGTTGGAGGAAGAGATCACCAAGAGAGTGTCTCATGCAACAGCAAGGGGTTAATTGGGGGTCCAGCAAGCTGGGGCTCAGAGCTCACATGAATAGAGCAGAGAGCCCTGAGAACAGCTTAAGCAGAGCTTATATACTTTCCTTGGAGAGGGCAGGGACGGAAATTTATTGATGGGTCAGAGCGAGTGGGCGGTTAGTGTGAAAGTGGGTGAGGGAATACATTCTGCAATTTGGCAGTTGGGGACAGCACAATCTGGGAACAAGATTACAAACAGTTCTCAAGATTTCAACAGTGTTTTGTTAAGCATACAGAAAAACAGGAAGTTACAAGTACCTTTTTTATTAACCTTTCATTCCGCACTTCTTCTTCTTGCTACTTTTAATCATAAAAGTGATTATTGGGGCGTGTCACATTCTATGTCTGCTAGTGGGGTATTACCATAAGTTTAACTTGTCCAATTTGAGCTTGGAGTAAAGAAATTACATGGTTGAGCAAACAGGGTTTTATAGTTAGAAATAATATGAGGATTATTATTGGACAGGCCAGGTTTGATAAAAGCGTAGATAACCAGGGGGACTGTGTGAACCAAGACTCAAACCACCCTTTTTGGGCCTCTCTCTCTCATTGACGCTTTTCAAGGCATCCTTTTATTTTACTCATAGGTTTTTTTTTACAACCTCAGTATGGTCGGCATCAGAACAACATTCTTATATCAATGCAGCACAAAGGCCCCCTTCTCTCATGAAGAGGAGGTCCAACCCTCAACTGGTGTGTAAAACAAATTCAGATACAGATGTTAAAGATTCCTGCAAAGCTGTGATGGAGGTTTCTATTATCTTTAAGTTTTGGTCTCTTGCTGCTTCTATTTGGGTCATTTGTTGTGTACCATGGAGCAGGGCAGTGGTTCCTGTGATTACCCCTGCCGCAACTCCAATTCCTAATATGATGGCTAAAGTGAGGGATATATGTTCCCAGTGGAACCGGGTTGTATGCCCCCCTGTTTGAACTTCAAATGAACCTGGGTCATTATAGAGCAATCTGGGACACATCTTCACCATTACACAATTAATCAAATCTGTTGACCATTTCATGAAAACATAAACAATGTTTAAGTATATAGAATTATACTGTTGTAGGGACGGACAAGGCACGGCACTTAAGATAGCACCAAAGACAGGGAAACAGTCCTATTTGGTTGCAACCGGATTCAGAGGGCATCGCTTCTGTTGTAATCAATTAACTCCCTGAACCCCAAGTTTAGGTAGTTTCAGAATTTTGTACCCAACATGAAAGAGAAGAGACTCAGAAGTTCACAGTCTGCAGAAATTCAAAAAAAGAAGCTTTTTTTTTCTGTTTTCTCCTCTATTGTGGTCAAGTTAACTTTTCAAGGACACCTGGGAGGCAGAGAGCTTTTTTTTTCCTTTTCTTTTATCCCCCTGCCAACTGTTACCATGGAGCCCAGTTTGTAACTTTTTATCTTAGAAATGTAGCCATCTCTGTGAAGCCCCAGCTCAAGGCCAGAGGCCTTTTTCACACATTCTGTGAAAAACTATTAAGGGGGTGTCTAGCTTAGGAGTGCTGATTTTTCCAGCCAGTAGTCAAGTAGAACAGGGCAACAGAAAAAGAGGAAGTTAATCTACACTGAACTCATTTATAGAGACTCTTTTGCTGAAAGTCCTAAAGTCAGCCATGGTGAAGACTTCTGGAGAAGTTCAGTGAAGATTTTTCTGTGGGCCTGGTACAGATGGGGAAGACGGGGAAGGCGGGGGGTGAGAGCAGCTCCGTGGATCTGAGAATAAGGAAGGAGAAATGTAAAAGAATAATGGGAAAGGGTTTTGGGATTTTCCTAGCAACATAAATTGAGCAGTAGAACCGGTAGAGCAGAAAGGAAGACAGGAGTGAGTATCCCAAAAAGCCTGTGAGGGACTTTAAATTCTTAGTAACCTGTTTTCAGTGATGACAAAGAAACTTTAAAGGCCATTTTCATTACATCTTCGATAGGGGTCTGAGGGTTCTCCTAAGCTGGTTTGAGCTTTGGGTTAGGTGGTAAGAGGATCTGGTGGGACCCGGTGTGGGCACTGACAGGAAAAGAGAGAAGTGAGTGGGTGGATGGGTACCTCAGTACCTGCTACCTCAGCAAGGGGGCAATGCTCTGAGAACCGGCAGAGGTTTTGGTTTTTGATCTAGTAATTGGAGAAGAGAAATCAGGTTTGCTGAGGTGGGACTGACAGCAGAGAGTATGGAGCAGAAGGCTGAGTTTGAGGAACTATTGGAGAAGCATAGTTCAGGATGTGAGCGAAAGAGGAAAAAGGCCTTCACATAGGGGAATTTCCTTTCACCCTTTTGAGCACTTGCAGAAGTTAAAAAGGTCACACAGAATTTGAGGATCTAGAGACTCTACTGGGGGCCATCAGTTTGGGTTGTCTAAGTGGTAATATGGCCAATGCTGTGTACTGAATTTGATGAGGATTTTGGGTTCCACCAGGTAGCCCCTGTATGCTCAAATCCCCATGACTTACAGAAGAAGTCGGCTTTTCCCCCACACAGCCATGGCGGTTTGTGGCTTTGATAGTCTGCCGGACAAACATACTAATATAGGCTAGCCAACCTGCATCAGGCTTGCCTGTCCCTACAACCATAATGTTTGTTTCCATTATCTATGGTACGGAAAGGATTTAATGGAATTTTAATGGGATCCTCTTCATCAGGGATATTCTAATAGGAAAGACTTATAGCCAGCTGACAAATGTCTGGGTGGAGAGATGGCCACCAGGTCCCTAAGGGGGCTGTATGCAAGATAGACCATACTTCTTGTCTAGTAGGATTTGTGATCAGCCATCGCTGCTGAAGGGGCTGATGAGCGTTAGGACTACGGGTGGCCAAAGAGAGAGTCTATAGCCTTACCCACGTGGCGAATATGCAATTTGAAAGGGTTAACAGTCTTTTCCAGTTTCCAGCCAGAGTCTGGACATGGCACAGGCTTGAGATGTGAGGCATGGATGCAGGATGTGACTCCCTCTACTTTTACTGCTGTAGGTCCTATAAGTAGCACCTGGAATGTTCCTTTCCAGTGGGGTTCCAGGGATGACACCTGATGTCATCTTATTCAGAGGAAGTCTCTTTCTTGATATCAACGTGGATTCCCCTCGTCCCAGGTTGGAAGCAAGTAGCCACCTGTTTCCACAGGTATAGCTGAGTTCTTAAAAGAGATTTAAGTCTGTCAAGCAAGGGTGTGTGGAAGGGATCCTTAGGTCTTAGAGTCGGGGTTAGGTCTCTTAGTGGAGGAGGGGCCCCATAGAGAATTTCATAGGGGGTGAGGTTACACAAAGAAACAAAGGGAGTATTTCTTGCATGAAACAGTGCATAAGGCAGGAGCATAGTCTAATCTTTTATGCCGGTCTCTAAGCTTAATTTCGTTAAGGTCTCTTTAATGGTTCTATTTATTTTTTTTATGTGTCCTGAGCTCTGGGGTCTATAAGCGCAATGTAAATTCCAATTAATCCCTAGGGTCCTGGCTAACCCCTGATTTTCCTGGCCCATGAAGGCTGTTCAATTATCAGACCATGTTACATTAGGCAGGACGTGTCTTTGATAAATATCTTTCAGGATCTTCTTGACCACAATTTGTGCCGGTTTTCTTTTCTTTCTTTTTTTCTTTTTTTCTTTTTTTTTTTGGTGGGAAAGGCTTCAATCCATCCTGAAAATGTATCTACAAAGAATAGGAGATATTTAAGTCTATACCTTGCTGGCTTAATTGCAATAACATCCACTTCCCAGAATTGTCCTGGTCTGGTTCCTCATAGGTGCTTTCCTGCAGGAAGCTTGGAAGGGTAAGCATTAACCAATTGACAGAACTGACAGGCTTTTGTTACCCATTCAATTATTTCCTTTCACTGTGAGTGAGTTAGTCTAAAACTCTGTTCTTGATCCTACAGTAATGCCTGCAGTTTTTTTGAACCAAGTTGATTGAGTTGATGTACATTTTTAACGTAGTGTAGGGCTTTCTGAAATTGCAGCCTGGGCTCAGTGAAGTTGAGGAGTTCAGTGTTAGTGTTCTTAGATGTTATCAAAAGCTTGCTGGTGCTCAAGGGTTCATTGGAATTGGGCATTCTCATTTAACAGCTGGTATAAAGGAGGAGCCAAGAACACAAACCCAGGTCCATAACCTGCTAAAGCCAGCAGTCCCAAGAAACTCTCTATGTTGTCTCCTGTTAAATGGGGGTGGTATCTGCACAAAGGTTTGTTTCCTGGGCTCAGTGAGCCATCATTTACCGCGCCTAAGGGAATACCCCAGGAAGATAACTTCTTGAAGGCAAATTTGGGCCTTTATGTCCGAAGCTCTCTACCCGAGTTGAGCAAGCTCAGATAATAGTGCTTGGGTCTCAGACTCACAGTTTTCTTTGGTGTTGGCTGCCAGTAGCTGGACATCCACATATTGAAGCAGAATGACTTCGGGGTGCGTAGTTCTGAAGTTGTTGAGATGTCTGTGAAGGGCTTCATCAAAGAGAGTGGGGGAGTTTTTGAACCCCTGTGGGAGTCTAGTCCAAGTTAGTTGACAAGACGTTCCGGTTTCTGGGTCTATCTACTCGAAAGCAAACAGCAACTGATTATCTTTATGCAGAGGCAAGCAAAAGAAAGCATCTTTTAAGTACAGAACAGTATACCATTTTCACTCGGCCACAGCAAAGAGGTTATTGGGGGTCCAGCATGCTGGGGCTCAGAGCTCACTTGAATAGAGCAGAGAGCCCTGAGAACAGCTTTAACAGAGCTTATATACTTTTCTTGGAGAGGGCAGAAAGGGAAATTTATTGATTGGTCAGGGCGAGTGTGCGGTTTGCGTGCACCCGGGTGAGGGAGTATATTCTGCAGTTTGGCAGTTGGGGACAGCACATTCTGGGAACAAAATTAGCAAACAGTTCTCAAGATTTCAACAGTGGTTTGTTAAGCATACAGAAAAACAGGAAGTGACAAGTGCCTATTTAATTAACCTTTCACCAAAGCAAAATGGAAAGTGAGCATGGATTACTAAAAACAACCATGTCCAGGTTGCCTAATGCTCTCAAATGTCAAACCTATTGGAGGCAACATATGTCTTTTTTCCTAAGATTATATATTCAACTTCATCCATGTTGAAAATGTCTAACCCTATTACATTATACTTTGCCTGATTTCCTAATGTCTCTATTGATATCTGCTTTCCTACATATTTTCCCCAGTTCATCATTGTGACTGACTCTTCATATGTGCTCATATTTACGTTCACTCTCTACCCAAAACCCTATTGCTAATGAAACTTTCGTCCAAATCCTATATTCACTCTTTTTTCTAAACCTACTGACTACCTTCCTAATCCTGCCGACTATTCCTTTTTGACTGGATGTTCTCTAGGACATTTAATCATCCAAGGTACAAGGTCCTCTGCCATTGCACATCAATTTATCTGAGATATCTGTGCAGAACATAATTCAAAGCTAAGTATCTCACTAAAGGGCCCAATGCCCGTCAGGGCTTCAAATCGTACCTAGATTTCAGGTTTCCTACTTATATTTCACCTATATATTCTTATGAATATCGCAGGTTCCCAATACCATTATTCATCCCGCAGAATGTTTCCTAACCCAAATAGAATATGTTATTAACCCTAACCATACACTGTTCCCTCAATCTAACTTCACAAAAGAGCAGGGACAGAGTTGGTCTTACAATTCAGCAATGTAGGGGATCTTCCACCTGCTGAGAACCTCAAAGTTTGATGCAGAAATTATCCCTAGAGAAGATGTAGCAGCTATGAAGGACCTGAGAGAGCAAAAGTCATCTTCCATGGCAAACCACCTGTTCAGGATGAAGTGATGTGTCTGAATCAGCCTCTCTCCTTCTGATATAAAGAAGATGGACCAAACCAACCCTGTGTGGAGAGCTTCTCCTGGGTGTCTACGGTTGATATACCATTCTAACTTCTGAAAGTGTCACAGGAAGTAGGGGCAGCCTCCATCTCAACGGACCCTTGGAAACAAGTGTTAGGACAAAGTGGTTGCCAAGGCAGTGACCTCATTCCCTTCCTGTTGGAATTGACCTACCTCACTTCTTTGGTGATGTAACTCTCTGAACTTGGGATCCAGGAAGCCAGGGACACAGAGCCAGTCCCAGTCCCATTCCCAGTGGACTTACTTGTTTGGATTTACCAAAGAGAGAGTCTGTCTCTCTTGGTACCTAATGGTTTGAGGATGACAAAATGCAAGTAGAGCTCTGAAGATGGTCCTTTAATGAGAAAGCAGGTAGTGGTCAGCACAGGCTCCATACAACTTCACAGAGATGGACAAGGAGACCAGACCTGAGACAGGACAGGCCATTTTGGGGGAACATAGTATGGCCCACCAGTCAGAGGACACTCTGGATAGTTACAGACTTACTTGGGGGAAGGAGGTGACTTTTTGAGTGTGGGTGTGAGTTTGTGGTTTTGTCTCATGTTCTGAGAATAGGTAGGAAAGGCGGTTTGTTTGGTTTAGAGTGGACTGTTTCTAGAAAGTCCTTTGACAAGGCGAGTGTGTCTGTGTCTGTGTATCCCACTGTGTCCTTGGTTGTACACATTAGAAAACAGAATAGATCAATGGATGTATCCTGTCTAGTAGAAAGCTTCACAGCATTCATCCTGCCCATTTTAGGAAAGGACTGCTGGTTGCTTTTCGATGGGCAACACCCACTATCTTCCTAAGTTCCAGTTTTCTTCCTGAATTCTGACCACTCTCCAGAATAGGCTCATGGTTTTTTGTCCAAGATATGTACCACATCCAAGCTCTGTGACATGGCCATGTACTGGATAGCTGAAGGGAATTGCAAGCATCTCAGAAAACTCAGATATCATTGTGACTAGTAAAGTCTCAGTGGAGAAACCCTGCATTGGGATTTGCTGACTTATTGTTCTGTTACCCTGAATTCAGGAAGGTCTTTGCCTCAGGCCACCCCTTTGTGAATTTTGAAGAAAACAGTTTTCAAATGGAAGTGAATCGGCATCACCTGTGGCTCTTTGCTTAACTGCTTTGGAAAAGTATGTGTCTGAATCAGCCTTGTGGCTCTGTGTGAGGCTGTGGCTTAGATTATCAGCGCCTGATGTATCTAAAGAAAGATCCAATGTGTGCATCCAAAACCAAAATGGCAAAAAGATCAGTCATTGTGGATGAAGTCTCTCGCCTTCCTCTGTAAGTTTCCTGACTTCCACCAAGTGAGAATAGGGATCCTTTGGCTCAAATGAGTTCTTTAAAGCGCTGCAAAGTTGCTTTGGTTTCCTAATTACTCCAAATCACATAAGGAATCTAAACCTGACAGTCAGTAGGCCTCAAATTGGAGAAGCAGAGCAGTATTAAAGGAAGAACTATGTGATCAATCCTGGTTCACAGGAAGGGTGTTCAGGCCACCCTGAGGTTAGGCAAATGACGGGCAAGGGATCTTATTTTGGACACTCTCTTGGGCTGCGCCATTCATGGAAACCTCTAGCCAAAGGGTATAATGAGTGTATATATGTAAGAAGATGAGTGCCATATGAGAGTGTTTTGGTTATAATTGTGGTCATTTGTGTGGCAGTTGGAAGAGATGACTGGGTCCACCTGGTCTTGAACACTGGTGTGATTCTCCTCAGAGACTGAGTTCTGAAACTTACCTCAGAGAAGTAATTGCTTTGGAAAGACATGTGTCTTAATCAGGCTATTGGCCCTGTGTGAGGCTGTGGCTTAGATTATCAGCAACAGACGGATCAAAAAAAAGATCCCATGTGTGCATCCAAAACCAATATAGCCAAAAGAGCAGTCATTGTGAATGAAGTCTCTCACCTTCCACTGTAAGGTTCTGAAAGAATAAAAGAAATTGAAATTGAAATGTAAAGAACCAGGTTTTGTAAAGTTTCCAAGCTGCGCTCAGAACCTGAAATTCCTGTGGCAGTTAAGACAATTCCTGGAACTGCCCATTAGATGTGTGTTGAAATCTTCCCTGACCACCTAGTTACTTAACAACCCCTTCTCAGAAGCCGTGCATCTCACCACGTATACATCTCAGGGCTTCAACCAATCAGTTTAAATGTGTACCCCTTCTCAGGGCTGACCAATCACCCCCTTACCCAACTTTTTCCGCCAATGAATGTGCTAATCATGTTTTAGAGTTGTTATTTGATTTTCCCGTGGTACATGATGATTTCCTAAAGGAGGCTATGATGTATGTAAAGTCGCTGAGCTCTCTAAAGAATGTATATAAACTCTGCTCTAGTTGTTCTCGGGGCTCTTTGTTCTTTGCTCCTCTGAAGGGAGCTCTGAGCCCTAGCATTCTGGACCCCCAATAAACACTTTGCTGATGCATGAGAAAGCCTCTTTGTTGTCTTTTCCTTTGACGTTCGCAGCACCTTTTCATCTGGAGGCCCAAGGTGAGATATCCGGCAGCGGTGGACGGAAGACCTCAAGGGACTCCTTTCGGGGTAAGTAAGGCGCCTCTTTCTGGTTTTGGGTTTCAGGCTAGGGTGTGGCAAAATGGCTGTTGGTGAAGAGCATTAGCTCTCTCCTATGGTGTGACAGACGTGTCACAGAGCCAAGGTCACGTCCCTGAGGGACACTCCGGAGGACTAGGGAATTCAAGGAATAGTAGTTTCCTCAACTCGGTTATGTTTTGCTTCAGGATTCGATTTGCCAGCCCATCAGGTTTTGCCGGTAACTCAGTTTTGGTCATTGTTCTGAACTCATGTTGAGTTTACTGTCTGTCTTTATTGTCTAACCCATCAATATTTGCCAGTTACTCTGTTCTAATCTTTGTCATGGACTCATGTTAAACGTTTACTGTTTGTCTTTGTCTGTGTTGTGTTCGTGTCTTCACTGTCCCTGTTTGAGTAACTCCCACTATGGGACAAAGCACTTCCTCTTCTCTGTCTCTGACCCTTGATCATTGGACTGATGTGCGCTCAAGGGCCCAGAATCTTTCTTTTTCAGTAAAACACCGTACCTGGCAGACTCTCTGTGCTTCAGAATGGCCCATCCTCGAATTCGGATGGCCCCAGAAGAATCCTTCCACTTTCCTCTAATCCGAAAATTAAGAGATATTGTCATTCAGCCGGGGCCACGTGGCCACCCATATCAACAGCCATATACTCCTTCCCCCACATTCCTATCATTCAAACTTTCCGCTCCTCTCCCTCTTCCTTCCATTCTCCCTGAGTCACAAGACTGGACACTCCACCCCCTCCTTATCATCTACTCTCCCTCCCCAACCCCCAACACAGTTCCTGATGATCCTCCCACCGCTGACTCAGCCTCTCCACTGCTAGAGGCAATTGGGCCAGACCCAAGCCCTCCAGGGGACTTCCCCGCAGCAGCAGCAACCCCTCCTCCCCTGGAGGAAGCTGGGCAACCTAAAGAAACCCACCGGCGACGGATAATAGAAAACTCAGAAGCCCCTGTGATGCTCTCTCTCCATCCCTATGGGCCTATGAACCGACCCAACTAGGACCCCAACACCTTTGAAGGTAGGAAGCATCTGTCCACTTATTGCCGGGCTCTAATAGCGGGTCTCCAAGTGGCCGCCAGAGAGCCGACCAATTTGGCCAAGGTAAGAGAGATTATCCAAGGGCCTAATGAGTCTCCCTCTATGTTTCTGGAGAGAATTATGGAAGCATATAGAAAATATACTCCTTTTGATCCTCAGGCAGATGACCAAAAGGCATTTGTTACAATGGCCTTTATTGAGCAAGCTGCCCAAGATATTAAGAGAAAGTTACAATGTCTAGATGGGTTACAAAGTACGACCTTAAGAGATTTAGACAGAGAAGCTGAGAAAGTATAAGATATATATTATAAGTATATATTATAAGTATATAAGTATATTATAAGAGAGAAACTGAGGAGGAGAGGGAACAGAGGAGTTAGAAGGAAAGGGAACAAAAGGAGGATGAAAGGAGCAAAAGGCAGACAAAAGCATTGGCTAAGGTTTTCTTCACAGTAGCAAATACGCCAGAAATTAAAAAGCAGGGAGTTAGAAAGGGATACTTGAGCCCACGCCAAAGGCTGTACCTGGCCTCAGATCAATGTGCCTACTGTAGAGAAAAAGGACACTGAGTCAAAGAGTGCCCCAAAAAGAAGAAGCCACGGCAGCCCGCCATGCTGACTCTAGAAGAGGACTAGGAATGTCAGGGCTCGGATCCCCTCCCCGAGCTCAGGGTAACATTTGAAGTGGAGGGGACTCCAGTGAACTTTGAAGTGGATACAGGAGCAGTATACTTAGCCCTTAAGGCTTCACTGGGCCCCATATCAAATTAATGGTCCCTAGTTCAAGGGGCTAATGGCACTACATATCGGGCTTGGACAACTAAGAGGATTATGGAAGTAGGAAAATGAAAAGTCCACCACTCTTTCCTAGTAATCCAAGAATGCCCAGCCCCATTGATGAACAGGGATCTGCTTACCAAACTCGGGGCTAGAGTAACCTTTAACCCTGATGGTCCCCAAGTGGATGTTCTAAAACCTTCAGTAAAAACTCCCATAGTCACAGAATTGACATTGTCTGTAGAAGATGAACATCAACACTTCGTGCCCCCTAGGACTGATCAAAGAGGCAAACTACAACAGAAATGGATAAAAGATTATCCTAATGCCTGGGCAGAAACTGCTGGGTTACGTCTAGCCATAAAACAACCTCCAATAGTAGTAGAATTAAAAGCCTCTGCCTCTCCAATCAGTGTTAAACAATATCCTCTAAGCAAAGAAGCTAAGGATGGGATAAGTTCCCATGTTCAGAAATAATTGGCCCTTGGTGTCCTAAGGCCCTGTCAATCAGCCTGGAATATCCCCTGCTACCAGTAAGACAGCCAGGAACTAGGGACTACAGTTCTGTTCAAGACCTAAGAGACATCAACAACAGAGTTCAGGACATTCACCCCACAGTACCCAATTCATATAATTTGCTTAGCACTCTGAATCTGGAGCGGGAATGGTACACTGTGCTGGACTTAAAAGATGCTTACTTCTGCTTTCCCCTACATAAGGACAGTCAGTTGCTGTTTGCTTTCGAGTGGATAGACACAGAAACTGGAACATCTGGCCAACTAACCTGGACTAGACTCCCACAGGGGTTCAAACCCCCCCCACTCTCTTTGATGAAGCCCTCCACAGGGACATAAATGACTTCAGAACTGCACACCCCGAAGTCACCCTACTCCAATATGTGGATGATCTGCTACTGGCAGCGGACACCAAGGAGAACTATGAGTCTGGGACCCAAGCACTATTATCCGAGCTTGCTCGGCTTGGATATAGGGCTTCTGCCAAAAGGCCCAAATTTTTCAGCAAGAAGTAATCTTCCTGGGTTATTCTCTTAGGGGTGGCAAATGATGGATCACTGAGAACAGAAAACAAACCATTGTGCAGATACCACCCCCATCTAATAAGAGACAACTCAGAGAGTTTCTTGGGACTGCTGGCTTTTGCAGGTGATGGATTCCTGGGTTCGCCTCTCTGGCTGCCCCTTTATACCCGCTGATAAAGTGGAATGCCCAATTCCAATGGAACCCTGAGCACCAACAAGCTTTTGATAATGTCAAAAAAAGGTGCTGCTATCTGCTCCGGCCTTAGCACTCCCAGATATAGATAAACCCTTCACTCTCTACATCGAGGAAAAGAAAGGAATAACACGGGGAGTGTTCACTTAGACTTTGGGACTTTGGAAAAGACCGGTAGCATTCTTATCAAAAAAACTGGACCCAGTGGCTACTGGGGGCCCTGTTGCTTAAGAGCTATAGCAGCGGCAGCGCTTCTAATAAAAGATGCTCATTAATGAACGTTGGGACAGAAGCTAACCATTATAGCCCCCCATGCCCTGGAGAGCATCATCTGTCAACCTCCAGAGAGGTGACTATCAAACTCCAGAATAAACCACTACCAGAGCCTCTGGATTAGCAAAGACAGAATAACTCTTGGATCTTCTGCTCCACTCAACCTGGCTGCCAGAAGAATCATCAGGACCTGTTGCTCATGAGTGTCAACACATACTGGCAGAGGAAACCAGTATAGGACGAGACTTGTAGGATCCAGCCACTGCCTCACCCTGAAGTCGTATGGTTTACGAAAGAGAACAGCTTCCTCCAAGATGGTATGTGGCAGGCTGGAGCAGCAGTAGTTAGCAAAACTAATGTCATCTGATCCTCTGGTCTCCCAGAAGAGACATCAGTCCAAAAGGCAGAACTGATTGCCCTTCCGAAAGCATTGGAACTAGCAACAGGCAAAAGGGCCACCATATACACTGATAGCCGCTATGCATTTGGCAATGCTAATGTGCACGGGGCTATTTATCAGCAAAGGGGGCTATTAACCTCCACTGGGAAAAAAATAAAGAACAAAGTTGAGATCCTCCACCTTCTCTCAGCAGTGCAGGGCACTAAGGAACTAGCTATAGTGCACTGTCCAGGGCACCAGAAGGGAAACGACCTCGTTGCACTTATAAACAGAAGGGCAGATGAGGAAGCTTAATTGGCAGCCCTAAACGGAGTGACTCTGTTAACTTTTTCCACACCAGGGGGATCAACATTCAGGAGACTTGGCCACACTGGAACATTCAGGCAACTTATCATCTGAGGAGACAGATACAGAACTCTGGGATGCTACAGAGCCAAGTTTACAATTTCAAAAAGCCCACCTTTATGTCAAAGACGTACACTAGCTCACCCACTGAAGCTCAAAGAAGATATAGACACTCTTAAAGGACCGAAGAAAGGATTTATTATTGACTGACTCACAGAGGAAAGAAATAGCTTAGCAGGTGACTAGAGCTTGTCAAGTCTGCCAATTAGTTAATGCTTACCCATCCAAGCTTCCTGCAGGGAAGCGCTTACGAGGAACCAGACCAGGACAATTCTGGGAAGTGGACTTTTCCTGAAATTAAGCCAGGAAGGTATGGACTTAAATATCCCCTAGTCTTTGTAGATACTCTTTCAGGATTGGTTGAAGCCTTCCCCATGAAGAAAGAAACGGCTCAGACGGTGCTCAAAAAGATTCTAGAAGACATTTTTCCAAAGTTCGGCCTGCCTAAGGTAATAGCGTCCAATAATGAACCGGCATTCCTTGCCCAGGTAAGTCAGGGATTCACCAGGACCCTGAAGATTAATAGGAAGTTACATTGTGCTTATTGACCCCAGAGCTCAGGACAGGTAGAAAGGATGATTAGAACCATCAAAGACACTTTAACGAAATTAAGCTTGGAGACCGGCATAAAAAATTGGAGTATGCTCCTGCCTTAAGCACTGTTTCGTGCAAGAAATACACCCTCTGCCTCTTTGTGTAAACTCACCACTTATGAAATTCTCTATGGTGCCCCTCCTCCAGTAAGGGACCTAACCCCAACTCTGAGACTTAATGATTCCTTTCACACCCCCTTGCTTGACAGACTTAAATCCCATGAACAAACACAGCACCCAGCGATACCTGTGGAAACAGTTTTCCACTGCTTATCAGCCTGGAGACGAGGGAACCCCACATCGATATCAAGTGGGAGTCTGCGTCTACGTGAGACGTCATCAGGTATCATCCCTGGAACGCCGCTGGAAAGGACCATACCAGGTGCTGCTTATAACACCTACAGTGGTGAAAGTGGATGGAATCACTTCCTTCATCCATGCCACCCATCTCAGGCCTGCGCCCTGTCCAGCCTCCGGCTGGAAACTGGAACAGACTGGTAACCTTCTCAAGTTGCGTGTCCGTTGTGTGGGTAGGGCTATGGATTCTTCCCCTGATCACCAGCAGTCCTAATCCCCATCAGCCTGTTCAGCAACCATGGCAAGCTATAAATCCTACTGGGCAAGTAGTGTGGTCTATTTCACATACAGCTCTCTTATGGACTTGGTGGCCATCTCTCTACCTGGACATTTGTCAGCTTGCCATAGGCCTCTCTGACTGGGATCTCCCTGACATAGAGGACCCCACACAGATTCCACTCAAACCCAAACCAGGGCAACATAGACCACCTTACCCCATGAATTATGGATATCATCTTCCCCAGCTCAGGTGTAAACTAGCCAGTCTTGATTTTTATGTGTGCCCAGCTGATTTTCGAAGTCGCAAACAGGCCCAAACCTGTGGAGGACCCAGTGACTTTTATTTTAGATCTTGGGGTTGTGAACAAACGGGAGCTACATGGTTGAACCCAAACTCCCCAGACAGTATCATTCAGGTAGGAAAAAATGACACCTGGTTTGATCCCAAGAAATGTGCCGCTAGCCAATTTGTGTCAAAAACTCGCTGTGGAAAGAATAGTCTATGTTACCCCCTCAATATAACTTTCACTTCCAAAGGAAGGGGCTACCTCAGAACAACATGGTCTATGGGAAATACGTGAGAAATGCGATTCTATATTTATGGCCCTCGTTATGACGTTGGTCACTGGTTCACCATCCTGCTTAAAAAGGAAGAAAATCCCACAGCAATAGGGCAAAATCCCCTCAAGCCAGGAATTAAGCCTCCAAAACCTCCCATGCCTAGATCTAACAGAACCCCTCTACCATCTCATACTTCCCAGTTTCCATCTTTGCCTACTTCCCCAGTCCAGAGTACAGCTGACTCCTGCCCCTGGGAACTAATTAAAGGAACCTTAATTGTACTGAACTCCACACAGTCAGAACTCCTTGCATTTCAACCCATGTATTTGACAGCTCTGTAAATTATCGTGTAATGGTGCAGATACTCCCCAGGGTGCTTTATTATGATGCAGAATCATTTTAAGGTCTACTAGGGGGACAAACAACCTGATTTTGCTGGCATCCAGTGTCCCTTACTCTAGCCATCCTATTGAGGATAGGAGCTGCTGCAGGAGTGGGTATGGGAACAGCTGCTATGATCCATGGGTCACAACAAATGGCCTGATAAGAAACAGCAATAGATCAAGACTGGAAGACATTAGAGACCTCCATCACAGTGCTGTAGGAATCCTTAAACTCTCTCTCTGAAGTTGTTTTACAGAACAGGTGAGGATTAGACCTCCTCTTCATGAGGGAGCGGGGCCTCTGTGCTGCACTGAGAGAAGAATGTTGTTTTTATGCTGACCATACTGGAGTAGTAAAAGAATCCATGAGTAAATTGAGAAAATGCCTTGAAGAGTGCCAGAGAGAAAGGGAGATTCAACAAGGGTGGTTTGAGTCATGGTTTACCCAGTCCCCCTGGTTAACTACACTCCTATCAGGCTTAGCTTGACAACTGATCATCCTTATGGTGTTGCTAACTTTGGGACCTTGTTTGCTTAACCCCATAGTTTCCTTTCTCCAGGCTCAAATTGGGCAGGAAAAACTCATGGTAATCAGACAGAAATACGCTCTACTGGCAGAAATAGAGTGTGAGACCCCGCAATAATTATGATTCATTGCTTTTAAGATTAAATATAGTAAGAAAAAGGAGTGGGAAATGAAAGAATAAAAGAAATTAAAATTGAAACTTAAAGAACCAGGTTTTGTAAAGTTTCCAAGCTGCACTCAGAACCTGAAATTCCTGTGGCAGTTAAGACAATTCCCGGAACTGCCAATTAGATGTGTGTTGAAATCTTCCCTGACCACCTAGTTACTAAACAACCCCTTCCCAGAAACCGTGCAGCTCATCACGTATACATCTCAGGGCTTCAACCAATCAGTTTAAACGTATACCCCTTCTCAGGGCTAACCAATCACCCCCTGTCCGACCTCTTCCTGCCAATGAATATGCTAATCATGTTTTTGGGTTGTTATTTGATTTTCCCGTGGTATGTTGATTTGCTAAAGGAGGCTATGATGTATGCAAAGTCCCTGCCCTCTCTAAAGAATGTAAATAAACTCTGCTCAAGTTGTTCTTGGGGCTCTTTGTTCTTTGCTCCTCTGAAGATAGCTCTGAGCCGCAGCATGCTGGACGCCCAATAAACCCTTTGCTGTGGCATGAGACAGTCTCTTGGTGGTCTTTTCCTCCGACTTTTGACCGACCTTTTTACCTATGAAGGACCTGAGAGAGCAAAAGTCAAATCCATGTCAACTTCCATGTCAAACAATCTGGTCAGAATGAAGGAATGTGTCTGAATCAGCCTCTCTCTTCTTAATGTAGATTAAATGGACCAAACCAGGCCTGTGTACAGAGCTGTTCCCAGATGCCTATGGTTGATATACCATTCTAACTTGTGAAAGTGTCACAGGAAGTAGGGGCAGCCTCCATCTCATGGGACCATTGGAAGCAACTGTTAGGACAAAGTGGTTTTCCATGGCAGTGACCTCATTCAGTTCCTGAAGGAAGTGACCTACCACACTTCCTTGGTGATGGAACTCTCTGAACATGGGATCCAGGAAGCCATGCACCCAGAGCAAGTCTTAGTTTCAGTCCCAGTGGTCTCAATTGTTTGAATTTACCAAAGACAGAGTCATTGTTTCTTGATACCTACTTATGAGATGATGCTCAAATTTCAGGAGAGCTCTGAAGAGCGGCTTTTTCTGAGAAAGCAGGTAGTGGCTCAACCATGGCTCCTGACAACTTCAAAAAGTTTGCAAAGAAGACCAGATCTGAGATAGGACAGGCCATTTCGTGGGAACATAGTATGGCCCACCAGTCAGAGGACACTCAGGATAGTCACAGTCATACTTGGGGGAAGGAGGTGCTGTTGTGGGTGTCAGTGTGAGTTTGTGGTTTTGTCTCATGTTCTGAGAATAGGTAGGAATGGCGGTTTGTATGTTTGGACTGGAAAGTTTCTAGAAAGTCGTTTGACAACACGAGTGTTTCTATGTCTGTGTATCCCACTGTATCCGTGGTTGTAGACATTTGAAATGCGAATGCATCAATGGTTGTGTCCTGTCTAGTATAAAGCTTCCCAGCATTCTTCCCACCCAATTTAAGAATGGAGTGCGGCTTGCCTAATGGATGGTGAACAGCTACTATCTTCCTAAGTTTCTCTTTTCTTCCTGAATACTGGCCAGTCTCCAGAGTATCCTCATGGTTTTGTTTCCAAGATATGTACCACGTCCAAGCTCTGTTACATGGCCATGTACTGGATAGCTGAAGGGAATGGGCGCATCTCAGAAAACTCAGATATCAGTGTGACCAGTAAAGTCTCAGTGGAGAATCCCTGCTTTGGGCCATTTGCCTACTTATGTTTCTATTACCCTGAATGTCAGGAAGGTCTTTGCCTCAGGCCACCCCTTTGTGAAGCCTGAAGAAAACAGTTTTCAAATGGAAATGAATGGGCATCACCTGTGGCTCTTTGCTTAATTGCTTTGGAAAGGGATGTGTCTGGAACAGCCACTTGGCCTGGTGTGGTGGCAGTGGCTTAGATTCTCAGCACCTGATGGATCTAAAGAAAGTTTCCAAGTGTGCATCCAAAACCAAAATGGCCGAAAGAGCAGTCATTGTGGATGAAGTCTCTCACTTTCCTCTGTAAGCTTCCTGAGCTAAATCAAGTGAGAACAGGGATCATTTGGGTCAAATCAGTTCTTCAAATCCCTGCAGAGGCTAGTCGATAGGGGCTTGGGTTTTCTATGACACCAATTCACATAAAGAATCTATACCAGACAGTCATTAGGCCTCAAATTGGAGAAGCAGATCAGATATAGGGCAGGCCTATTTGATCACTCTTGGTTCACAGCAAGGGTATCCAGGCCACCCTGACTTTAGGCAAATGAGGGGCAAGGGTGCTTATTTTGAACAGTGTGTTGGGCTGTGCCCTTCATGGAAACCTCCAGCCAGAGTTTATGATTAGTGTCTATGTGGAAGAAGATGAGGAGCATGTGGAAGTGTTTTAGTTTTAATTGTGGTCATTTGTGTGGTGGTTGTAAGAGATGCCTGGGTCCACCTGGGCTTGAACTCTGGTGTGATTCCTCTTAGAGAATGCGTTATGGAACTGACTTCAGAGAAGTATTGCCATGAATTGTGTTGGGATTTTAGGAGGCCACACATGAGAGTTGCCCTTGGACACTGAGATCTAAGCCCAGAGTGGCTTTCCACAGAGCACTGGGAATCTCAGCCAGGATATCACATGATTTTATTCTGAAAGACTTGGAAGCCATAGTTGGGAGTCAAAACACACATGGACCTTACATTGTAGACCTCAATGGGGCTGGCTTCATGTGACCTTTTGGCCAGTCTTTGGGAACCCTTGCCTGTGAGAGTTCTCTAGATTATTCATTGAAATGTGCTTCCTCTAAATTTAATGGTTTCTTAATGAATTGAAACCCACAGTTTCTCCAACTTCATCTTTGAAAATGGCTAGATAAATACCATGAAATTTTTGAACTTCCCATGGCCACCTGCCACTGGAGAACCTTTGGATGTACAGTTTCTAATCCTGAGTGTACCAGACAGTGCCTTGATTGACTGGATTTTATGAAAATGGTGTAGAACAGCGATGCCAGTAAGTTGGGGCCTGCTGAGTAGTGGGTCAAGAGCTGTTGTGTGCAGTTGTGTGATAAAACATCTGTGGTCGGGACATGTGATTCTGGCATTGACTTCCAAATGACTTGTGGCTGACATGTTACAGTCAGGAATCACTTATATGTCTGAAACCTCTCCATAAAAGGCATTTTGTTATAAGGAGACGTTTCAGGGCAATGTTCAGAATCAGGTTGCTATGGGCAAAGGGACAAGCTATGTGGGATAGAAGCCTGGTTGGTGCATTCTCCTGCAGACCCTGACCCACCACACGTGACAGGACTCCCTCCAGCACTGTGTCCCAGTTTAACTCATTGCATTTCATGAAGCAAATACCAAACTCCCAGTGCAGTAGAAAGAAACACCATGAAAAGTGGAGGATGACCAAATGGCTTCACAGTCCACATGCAGAGACACTTAGCTTTCAGTGGCCACAGTTTACCTACAGAGAGAAGTCAGCACTGCTGCCTCATGTTCTCTGAAAAATTGAAACAATGTCCTCCAGGTCTCATAGATGTAGACCCAGCTTTGATGGTCTCATTTGAATGGAAGCTAAAGCTTCTGACAACAACATATATGTCGAGTGCCCATCGTCAAAGGCAGTTTCTCAAGAAGTCTTTAGTCCGGCAGAGCTCCAGGTTTGTGTTGTGTTTACCTTTTAGACCAGGTTGCAAGAAAAGACCACTGACTCCAATTAAAATCAGATTAAAGCAAGCTTATTATCTCCACCACCCTGGCTGCCTCTCCCTCCCAAAACGTCGGGAACAGGAGAGCTGCCCAGCTTTATAGCCCAGAAAGTTACACAAAAGTGGGGTTACAAATAACAGAATTCTGACAAGCATCACACTAATGGTAGTTTACATTTTTGTTTGCTGGCTCCAACATCAGAATTTATGAGGACCATTAGAGCCTCAGAGAGTGTCGTCTGGCCAAGGAAGGCCAATATTTATGAGGTGTCAACAAAGTTTCAGAGAGGGCTGTTATCTGGTCAGAGAGCCAGGCATGGGTGAGTTCAAGGCACGGGCAGGCATTCCAAGCAGGTTCAGAATTTGGTGTAATTTATAGTTAAGCCAAAATTATCTTTTCATGGCTTTGTGGCAAGATGGCTCCCAATTTTAATAAAAGATCAGGTTGGGTCAATCATTCCCCCCTTTTCTAATGTGTTCCTTTCATATATTTGATTGGGTAGGAAGAGCACTGTGGGAATTTTAATCCCTCAGGTAACAGTCTCCCGATTTTTTGAACTCACCCAGAAACAGGTCTCCCTGATTTTACCTGACTTAATTAATTACTTATATTGATATTCTATTTATTTTTGTCTCCATTGTTGTAAGAAGAGAGGCGTCACTCATTTAGACTTCTTCTGAGCTGAGAGAGGGTGATGTGAGGGGGCACCGCCTGAGGGACATTAGTTGCCTTTTAGAAGTCAGTTAGGTTTGAAGTCTGGATGGGGAAGAACAGGTAGTAAAGCCATCTGGGGATGGGTTCTTCTATGAGAGAAACAAAAAAACATGAGTACTTAATAAATGTTGTAGCAGCTGGAACATGTCACTGTATAGAAGTTCCCTCACCAGTCTTTAATATCCCCAGTTATCAGGACTGTCAACTTAATATTTAACTTTTAGTGTTACATTTGTCCCTCCCCATAAGATTCAGTTTAATAATTTAATGTCATCTGATCTTGCAAAATACTTTTACTAGTATGACCTCTGTGTCTAATAGAGAAACCTTTAATTCTCTTACTCATTGCTGGATAATCATACTAACAAATACCAAGCCTATGTGTTTAGGTTAAGAATATCTGTAGGCCTTAAACTAAAAACTTCTGCCTCTGGCAGATAATCTTGATAGTCTCTTTTTATAGTTATCAGGCATTCCTGTCTGAGAATCCTTCTTTGTAGCCTCCAGTCTTACTTATTTTGGGAGGCTAACATAAAGTGTATACCTTAAAATATTATTATTACTATTATTATATAAAATGCCCAGGAATGGCTGTAATTTGTTTTTAACTGTCTTTTCTAAGTGTTTAAGATGAAGCAGTCAAACTGACTTTTGTTTCTATCTATTGTGAACAGTCAGCTGAGCTTTTATGGGAGTCATTCCTGAGGAAACTTGAGAGCAGCTTCTCAGTTCTGCTAGTGCCATTTGCGCTAGGTGGGTCCAGGTCTTGTTTGACCATGTGGCTTCCCTTGGAAGCATCAGGGATGTCTCCCTTCTCTGATGACTCTCCTCTTCGTAGCAAATGCACTGATTGGCTTTCTGTTCTCCAGTGGTCTCATTAATCTCCCTGATCAGGAAGTTATGTGGTTCAGAGTTGCAAAGCTCTTTAGAGAAGTCCGCTGTTCCCTGGATACAGACTGACTCAGAGGGCAAGAGCCAAATATTGGTTTTCTTGTCCCTTTTCATATAACTTTAATTTTAAATCCTAATCTTAAACATCCATCAAATAAATTTTAACAGACTTATATTAAGAGTACTGGGCTTTAATGTCTATAATTTAAAATTATTTATCTTTTTATTATTTGGGATCTGTATTATTCTGTCTGTCTTGTAGGTGATGGCTAATTATCTTAAATTAACCAATGTTGTGTTCTTAAAGCAACACTTCTGTAAAACACTAACAGGGAATCTTTATATCACCCATAAGGAAATTACAAAATAAAATTAACAACAGTAAACAAACTTAGTTCGTGTAATAGCTACCCTAAAATTTTTGGCTGAGTTATACATTATATCCTCTGTTTGAGATGCTAGTAATATTGACAGGAAAAAAAACTTTTGAAAATATCTTTAAATGAAATAACATCTGACCTACTGCTTTCGTAGTCATTCTCACATAATAAGATGGGACACAGAGCCTTATCTCAGGTAAGGAAGGGCTCTTTATTAATCTTAAGTGTTTTAAATCTAAAGCTAATCTTTGTTTTTTAAATATCATTTTACAAAGTTTACATAAATTGTTTGAGGTCACATGAACATTAGTTAACACCATATGATATAGCATTTAAAACATGAATTAAAAAAAGGCTGAAAGTTTTTAACCTTTACATAGATTAGGCTCTCATTAACTTAAAATACATTTAAATTGTTCCCCAATATAAAAAGTAACATAAAAGTTTACATATCTTATTGACAACAGGTAAATAAATCCCAATATATATATATATATATATATATATATATATATATATATATATATATATATATATATATATATATATTACCATACAACTTCAGAACACCAGCTTGATATAATGCTCTTTTAAAGTTTCTACCTTACAGACTTGTATACCTGGAAGATATGAGCACATTAATAGCATCACAATTGCATTGATTTTTCTACATTAACCAAGTTTAGCTTTTAAAGAAATGGCAGTACAGTGCTCTAAAATAACAGTTCTTATTTAATCAGTTGTTTAATTTTTATGGTTGCTTGCTCTAGAAAAATAAATCTTAATAACCACAATGTTATGGGTAAACTTATGTTTTAAGAAATTTTTGTCTCTTTAACACATGACTGATTTTTACAATCTTATACAGACTTTAGGACAAACTTATACAGACCTTAGTAAATCAATCAGATATCTAACAAAAGTACTCATGAATGAGTAATCCCATATCAAATTTACTTTACTTATTTATCAAAATATTAGACAAATGTATTGAACAGTGTACCATTTTTTGTTGAAGAAAAAGTCCTAGAACCAAGGCATATTAGATCTTTTGTCGGCATTAATATTTTATTAGATTTTTGAACACCTAGAAAAACTTGTAAGGTTAAATTTAAAGACATTTATTTTTATCTGTTTATCCAATTTAAATTGTACCAATTAAATCACTTGAATTAAAGATCTTTGGATCCACGTTTTAAAATTTGTTTTTATGAGTGCTTTTTTTATGAGTGCTCCTTATATGTGTTAATTTGTATAACATATATATGATATAGGGATATATGTATATATAGACATACAACACATAACAAAAGTGTGCACACATAATAATAGTAAAGGCCTTGTAGCTTTTTGCAGTTGAAATCTCCATTGCAATGTTTCAAAAACTCCACTGTTGGTCAAAGATAGAGCTGATCAGAAAAACATTAACCTAGGTCTGTAGGATCAAATTCATGAGCTCAAAAAAAGAATACAGAATCTAAGGAAAAAAATAAGAGTCCTAGAAAAAATGACTGCCCAGTAATTAATAAATACCATACAATTTACCTTTTTTCCTGCCTTAGGCCTCAGATCAGTCTCCTACTGAGCTTGCAGGCTTCTTTCATTTGCATTTCAACAAAAGTCCTGGCTGAGGTCTGAAAGGAGCAGGGAAAAACTGCTATTCTGAGCAGACACCTCAGGCCTAAGGCATTTTAACCATAATTTTGAGGTTCGGATGTTGAAAATTATGATACAATTTTAAGATGAAATTCACAAAATTTTATATCTTTACATCTTGTTTTGTCAACAGATACCATACTATGATTTACTATCCTTGTCCAAATTAATGCACTGGTACACACTGTGATATTTTCTCAGTCTACCCAATTCAAAATTAGTGACAAATAAAACTGAATGTTTGGGAAGTTACTTGCCAACTTGGAAGTAGAGTGCTTTAGTTTTCCATCCTAAGTATTTAAGTTATCTGGCATGAATTATCTGAAATCATAAACTAAACAATTACCTAAACCCGACTTTTAACTGCAAGATTGAGCAATGCTACAAAAACCCATCCGGATACCAGATTGTTACAATAAAACATCATCATTTAGACACACATTGAACTAATATCATTCCCAAGAAACAATTTATAATATCAGCACATTATTGCACATGTCTTAAAGGGCCAGAAACAAAGACACAAGACAGACAGAAAGGAGGTCCAGACTATGGCTGACAGACAGAAGCCTTAAAAACAGAGCAGATAAGAGAAAAATTTCCTACACCAGTGGCAGGATAGATGTCCTCACAAGGGGATCAGATGTTTTCACAGAGGGCAACCTGAATTGTAATATCAAGGGTTTCCATGGTGATTTAACTGCATTTAGTGTCCCCTTTTTCTTTTTCTTTTTTTTAAGAAGACAGAGGTGGCATAATCCTTACAGTGCAGGGAACAAAGGAAGGAATTCCTTGAAGCAGCAGGGCTTTGGTAGATGCTGGGAGTCTCTCAGTCCCTCCTTTTACTTATGGGA
Source organism: Callospermophilus lateralis (assembly GCF_048772815.1). NCBI lineage: Eukaryota > Metazoa > Chordata > Mammalia > Rodentia > Sciuridae > Callospermophilus > Callospermophilus lateralis. The sequence continues at coordinate 366,391 of NW_027512440.1, forward strand.
CTAGCTCCTCTGGTTTGGTTCCACCCCAATCTCGCTCCATCTCCTAACATTTCAGTAGTCAGCTCTCAAAAAGTTCCAGGGTCGGGGGGTTATCAAAATTTGTAACTTAAATTTCGGTTTCTGACCTTGAAGCGAATTAATACCTATTTAATAATGAGGACAAGGTTTGAGAAAAATAAAAAGGGAAGTTTGCTGCTTTGCTAACAAAGCAGATACACAGGGGACTCTGCCCAAAGTTTGTGACTCTCTTGAACTGGAGCAACAAGGGGTTTTAAAGGAGTTTCCATTGTTAACCTGGGAGATACTCTGTTCCTTGGTGGCCAGCAGGCATTGCCCTCTGCAGTGGGTGAGTTCCAGGCTGCCAGCTAGGGGCTTTTCTCATCCTGCTTAACAAAGGGTGGTAAACTTCATCACAGTTTTTTAGAACACAGTGCAAAGGGTGTCAGGCTTACTTGCTTTATTACCCATTTTTACGTCCAATATCCTTAAGTTTTTACCACAGAAATCAAACAACAAAATGCACAAAAACAAACAAACAAAAAACATATAGAACACAAAACAAAACACAAAGAAACAGAAACCTGGTGAAGATACAGAAAAACTGAGGAGCAATGAAATGTCTTGCTGAAGCTCCGGGGTAGGAGCTCCTGCGTGCCCGGCTGCACCTTTCTACCCTTTCAGAGAAATTCCATACAGAACAGAACACAGGACAGAACATTTCTTGTTACTGTCCTGGACAGGAGTACATGTGAGCCTCCCCAGGCCACCTCTCTGTAATCAGAAGACATCTCCCTTAACCAGATATCAGATGTTATAAAGGCACCACCTACCAATGGAGGCCTCCTCCACCAGGTGCTTGCTAATAGTTTTAGTGTGATGGTTCACTGCAGTGCTCCCTGGACCGAAGGCTCACTCCAAGGCTTTGGAACTTGGCTCTCCAGCCCTGAGCCCTGGAGGAAAGGCCAGCGTCAGAATTTCCAGCAGTCTGGTCTTGTGATCTGGTCACGTCATCTCGCTGGGGAACTCCAAAATGTTAGACCAGGATGCAAGAAAAGACCACTGACTCCAATTAAAATCAAATTAAGGCAAGCTTATTAGTTCAACCGGCTAGGCTGACTCTCCTTCTCAAAACGGCGGGAAAAAGACAGCATCCCCACCTTTCCTACACCCCAGCTTTATAGCCCAAAAAGTTACACAAAAAGGGAGTATCAGAAAACAGAACTTTGACAAGCATCACACTAACTGTAGTTAACATTTTTTATTTGCTGGCCCCAGCATCAGAAATTATGAGGACCATTAGAGCCTCAGAGAGGGTCGTTGTCTGGCCAGGGAAGGCCAATATTTATGAGGTGTCAGTAAGGTTTCAGAGAGGGCTGTGATCTGGTCAGTAAGACAGGCATGGGTGAGTTCAAGGCATGGGCAGGCATTCCAAGCAGGTTCAGAATTTGCAGTAATTTATAGTAAAGCAAAAATTATCTTTCCATGGCTTTAAGGCAAGATGGCTCCCAATATTAATGAAAGATCAGGTTGAGTGATCACCCCTGTCCCTTCCTTTTGGAAACTCCTCTACCACCTCCAAGGTTGTGAACTCCTGATCATTTTCCATTCCAGATAAGTATTCACAGAATTTCTAACTCTTATCCTCTAATTGTGTCTTACTTGGGGCAAAGGTAATGTCAAAGCATTGTTCTGGATGAGAGTGGGAAGATTATTGTATATCACATATTTGCATACACATTGGATTCATTTTCCAATTTTCCATTTGAAATACTGAATTCCTGACACTAACCCATACCCTACTAGACTCTGACTAATAATCCTAATATGATGGTGAAACATAACCCAAGCAGAATAGAAATACAAGCCGTTCAGAGGAGGCATGGTGTGTAGTTGGAATTGCCTTTTGCATTATATAGTATAGGAGCTATAAATCTAGTCAATTTTTTGTTGAAATAATTCTACATGTGTTTTTAAAGTTAACAAATATGGGAATCCTGTCTCCCTTTCTCTGTAGCACACGTATTTTTATATGCACATAGAGAATCCTACCTGGTATCACACGTACATACTTGTGAGGTGGCTGAATTGGCAGATACAAATTGTGAGAAGAGATCACTACTCCTAAACGCTGTTTGAACTGAAAATTCAACCTATGGGTGAGCTTCCTAGTTCAATAACATTATACATAAATCCATGTTCAGTAAAATGAATATTTTTGCATCTGTGGATTATATATATATATATATCATGATGAATTTCGATTGGCATATACATGGCTACTTTTTTTTCTTTTTTTGGTTGTTCAAAACGTTACAAAGCTCTTGACATATCATATTTCATACATTAGATTCAAGTGGGTTATGAACTCCCATTTTTACCCCAAATAAAGATTGCAGAATCACATTGGTTACATATCCACATTTTTACATAATGCCCTATTAGTTACTGTTGCATTCTGCTACCTTTCCTATACTCTATGATCCCCCTCTTTTCCCCTCCCATCTTCTCTCTCTACCCCATCTACTGTAATTATTTTTTCTCCTTGTTTATTTTCCCATTCCCTTCACAACCTGTTATATGTAATTTTGTATAACAATGAGGGTCTCCCTCCATTAACATGCAATTTCCCTTTTCTCTCCCTTTTCCTCCCACCTCATGTCTCTGTTAATGTAAATCTTTTCTTCCTGCTCTTCCTCCCTGCTCTGTTCTTAGTTGCTCTCATTATATCCAAGAAGACATTTGGTATTTGTTTTTTAGGGATTGGCTAGTTTCACTAAGCATAATCTGCTCTATTACCATCCATTTCCCTTAAAATTCCATGATTTTGTCATATTTTAGTGCTGCGTAATACTCCATGGTGTATAAATGCCACATTTTTGTTATCCATTCATCTATTGAAGGGCATCTAGGTTGGGCCCACAGTGCAGCAATTGTGAATTGTACTGCTAAGAACATCGATGTGGCAGTATCCCAGAGGTATACACTATTTTAAGGTCTTCAGAAAATAGTCCGAGAAGGGCAATAGCTGGGTCAAATTGTGGTTCCATTCCAAGCTTTCCCTGGAATCTCCATACTGCTTTCCAAATTGGCCACACCAGTTTGCGGGAACAGCTCTCCTCATAGGCCTGGTTTTGTCCATCTTCTCTACATTAAGAAGAGAGAGGCTTACTCAGACACAACCCTTCATCCTGAACAGGTTGTTTGCCATAGAAGATGACTTTTGGTCTTTCAGGTCTTTCATAGCTGCCTACATCTTCTCCAGGGATCAAATATGCATGGATCTTTGAGGTTCTCAGTAGGTGGCAGATCCCCTACATTGCTGTATTGCAAGACGAACCCTGTCCCTTCTCTTTTGTAAAGTTAGATTGAGGGAACTGTGTATGGTTAGGGTTTTAATAACATGTTCAATTTGGGTTCGGAATCATTCTGATGGATGAATAATGGTATTGGGAACCTGTGATATTTATAAAACTATAGAGGTGAAATATAAGTATGAAAACAGAAATCTAGGTAAGATTTGTAGCCCAGAAGGGAATGAGGCCCTTGATTGGGATACTTAGCTTTTAATTATGTTCTGCACGGTTGTCTCAGATAAATTGATAATCAATGGCATAGGACCTTGTACTTTGAAAGATTGATTGTAGAAGAGAACATCCACTCAAATTGGGATAGTGGGTAGGATAAGGAAGAGAGTCGGTAGGTTTAGGAAGAAGAGTGAGTATAAAATTTGGATCAAATGTTCTTTAGCAATAGGGTTTCATTTATACAGTGAATGTAAATGTCAGCACATGCGAAGAGTCAGTCCCAATGATGAACTGCGGAAAACATAGGAAAGAAGATATCAATAGAGACATTACAAAATCAGGCAATTGTAAAGTGAGTGATAGGTTTAGACATTTTCAACAGGATTGAGATTGAATACATAATTTTAGGAAGAAACAAATATGTAGTCACCAATAGAAATGACATTTGAAAGCATTAGGCAAACTGGAAATGGAAGTTTTTAGTAATCCATATTCAACTTCCATTTAGGATTTGGTACAATCATAAGTGTGACCTTTGCATTTTGTGCCCAGAAAATTATCGTGATAAAATATATATGTAGATCATGTGACATGAGTATTTTTTACACCATTTCTGTGAGCAATATTTGAAGACATATAAATTAGTATTGGGGGTACAAAGTGGTGTACCCTGTGTCTATGAATATAGAGATAATGCATGAATAGAACATACTGTAAATAAATAATATAACTGGTTACACTTTAAATAATGGATTGAATTGTTATCTGAAAATATATAAGAAATCATATATTGACATACAATCATTAATTCCAACCAGTTATATATCTAATTGTAATCTTAGGGTTATTTTTTATCATGAAGTGTGTGTGAGTTTTGCTTCAAAAGTGATTATGGATCGAAAATAATGTGTTTGGAAAGAAGTCTCATAAAATTACCAATCAAGAAATATGGAGGAATCCATGTGTTCTGAAGCAGGAAGTGATTGAAAGTGAAACAAATGCCTATAAATTTGCTAAATTGTGGATGAAATATATATCCTGTGATGTGCATAAACTGATGAAATAGTATGTACCAGTGTTGAATAAAAATGAACGTCAAAATACACATCATGTACCATAGGAATCTACTTGCATTGATGTTAAGCTGGGTCAGTTACTGTACAAATATTAGGATTCGCGTGCATCATTCACCGAAGATAGTTTTCTTTTTTTTTAAATTTTTATTTATGCTTGTTCAAAACATTACATAGTTCTTGATACATCATATTTGTCACTTTGATTCAAGTGGGTTATGAACTCCCATTTGTACCCCGTATACAGATTGCAGAATCACATCAGTTACACATGCATTGATTCACATATTGCCATACTAGTGTCTGTTGTATTCTGCTGCCTTACCTATCCTCTACTATCCCCCCTCCCCTCCCCTCTCCCACCATCTTCTCTCTCTACCCCCTCTACCTTAATAAATTTCTCCCCATGTATTATTTTTCCCTTTCTTCTCTCTTCCTCTTGTATGTAATTTTGTATAACCCTGAGGGTCTCCTTCCATTTCCATGCAATATCCCTTCTCTCTCCCTTTCCCTCCCACCTCTCATCCCTGTTTTAAGGTTAATCTTCTTCTCATCCTCTTCATACCTATTCTGTTCTTAGTTAATCTCCATATATCAAAGAAGACATTTGGCATTTGTTTTTAAGGGATTGGGTAGCTTCATTTAGCATAATCTGCTCTAGCGCCATCCATTTCCCTGCAAATCTATGATTTTTTGTCATTTTTTAATGCAGAGCAATACTCCATTCTGTATAAATGCCACATTTTTTTTATCCATTCATCTATTGAAGGGCATATAGGTTGGTTTCACAGTCTTGCTATTGTGAATTGTGCTGCTATGTACATCGATGTAGCAGTGTCCCTGCAGCATGCTCTTTTTAGGTCTTTAGGGAATTGACCGAGAAGGGGATAGCTGGGTCAAATCGTGGTTTCATTCCCAGCTTTCCAAGAAATCTCCATACTGCTTTCCAAATTGGATGCACCAATTTGCAGTCCCACCAGCAATGTACAAGTGTACCTGTTTCCCCACATTCTCACTAACACTTGTTGTTTGACTTCATAATGGCTGCCAATCTTACTGGAGTGAGATGGTATCTTAGGGTGGTTTTGATTCACCTTTCTCTGACTACTGGAGATGGTGAGCATTTTTTCATGTACTTGTTGATTATATGTCCTCCTCTGAGATGTCTGTTGAGGTCCTCGGCCCATTTGTTGATTGGGTTATTTGTTATCTTATTGTTTAATTTTTTGAGTTCTTTGTATACTCTGGATATTAGGGCTCTATCTGAAGTGTGAGGAGTAAAGATTTGTTCCCAGAATTTAGGCTCCCTATTTACCTCTCTTATTGTTTCTTTTGCTGAGAAACAACTTTTTACTTTGAGTAAGTCCCATGTGTTGATTCTAGTTATTAACTCTTGTGCTATGGATGTCCTATTGAGGAATTTGAAGCCCAACCCCACAGTATGTAGATCGTAGCCAACTTTTTCTTCTATCAGACGCCATGTCTCTGATTTGATATCAAGGTCCTTGATCCATTTTGAGTGAACTTTTGTGCATGCAAGAGAAAGGGATTCAGTTTCATTTTGTTACATATGGATTCCCAGTTTTCCCAGAACCATTTGTTGAAGATGCTATCCTTCCTCCATTGATGCTTTTAGCTCCTTTATCAAATAGAAGATTGTTGTAGCATTGTGGATTAATCTCTGTGTCCTCCATTCTGTACCTTTGGTCCACCCGCCTGTTTTGGTACCAGTACCATGCTGTCATTGTTACTATTGCTCTGAAATTTAGTTTGAAATCTGGTATCGCTATACCGCCTGATTCACACTTCCTGGTTAGAATTGCTTTTGATATTCTGGATATTTTATTTTTCCAAATGAATTTCATGATTGCTTTCTCTATTTCTACAAGAAATGCCGTTAGGATTTTGATTGGCATTGCATTAAACCTATAGAGAACTTTTGGGAATATCACCATTTTGATGATGTTAGTTCTCCTTATCCATGAACAGTGTATATTTTTCCATCTTCTAAGATCTTATTCTACTTCTCTTTTTAGGGTTCTGTAGTTTGCATTGTATAAATCTTTCACCTCTTTTGTTAGGTTGATTCCCAAGGATTTTATTTTTATTTTTTGAGGATATTGTGAATGGAGTGTTTTTTTTTCTCATTTCCGTTTCAGAAGTTTTGTCACTGATATACAGAAATGCCTTTGACTTATGAATGTTGATTTTATATCCTGCCACATTGCTGAAATCATTTCTTAGTTCTAGTAGTTTTTTTTTTTTTTGTAGACCCTTTTGGGTCTTCTATATATAGAATTATGTCAGCTGCAAGTAGTGATAATTTAAGTTATTCTTTTCCTATTTTCATGCCTTTAATTTCTTTCATCTGTCTAATTGCTCTGGCCAGTGTTTCGAGAACTATATTGAATAGAAGTGGTGGTAGAGGACATCTCTGTCTTGTTCCAGATTTTAGAGGGAATGCTTCAATTTTTCTCCATTCAGAATAATGCTAGCCTGAGGCTTAACATAGATAGCTTTTACAATGTCGAGGTAAGTTCCTGTTATCTCTAATTTTTCTAATGTTTTGAACATAAAGGGATGCTAAGGGTCTATTGTTCTTATTTATTTTTCGCAGAACCAAGCTTTAGTTTTGTAATTTTTTCAATAGTTTCTTTTGTTTCAATTTTGTTGTTTTCCGCTCTGATTTTAGTTATTTCTTGCCTTCTGCTACATTTGCTGTTGTTTTGCTCTTCCTTTTCTAGGGCTTTGAGATGAAGTGTGAGCTCATTTATTTGTTGTTCTTTCCTATTTTTGAGGAATGACGTCAAGGTGGTGAATTTCCCTCTTAAAACTCCTTTCATTGTGTCCCATAGATTCCGATATGTTGTGTCTGTATTTTCATTTATCTCGAAGAATTTTTTGATTTTCTCATTTATGTCTTCTGTAACACATTAATCATTCAGTAAAATGTTGTTCATTTTCAATGTGATGTAGGATTTTTCCTTCCTTCTTTTTCATTGGTTTCCAGTTTCATTCCATTATAATCAGATAAAATTCATGGTATTATGTCCACCACTTTATATTTATTGAGGGTTGCTCTATGGCATAATATATGGTCTATTTTTGAGAAGGATCCATGTGCTGCTTAAAAAAAAGTATATCCACTTGATGATGGTTGATATATTTTATATATGTCAGTTAAGTCTAGGTTATTGATTGTGATATTGAGTTCTATAGTTTCTTTATTCAACTTTTATTTGGAGGATCTGTCCAATGGTGAGAGAGGTGTGTTGAAGTCACCCATAATTATTGTGTTGTGGTCTATTTGATTCTTGAACTTGAGGAGAATTTGTTTTATGAACGTTGCATCACCATTTAATGGTGCGTAAATATTGATAATTTTTATGTCTTGTTGGTGAATGGTTCCTTTTAACAGTATATAATTTCCTTCATTATCCCTTTTGATTAAATTAGTCATGAAGTCGATTTAATTCGATTTGAGGATGGCCACCCCTGCTTGCTTATGAGGACCGTGTGCATGGTATATTTTTTCCCAACCTTTCACCTTCAGCCTGTGTATGTCTTTTCCATTCAGATATGTCTCCTGGAGGCAACATATTGTTGGATTTGTTTTTTGAATCCAAGTTACAAGCCTATGTTGCTTTATTGGAGAGTTTAAGCCATTAGTGTTTAGAGCTACTATTGATATATGGTTTCTACTGCCATCCATGTTTGAATATTTATCGTTTTTTTAAATTTACTTTGTTTCTCCATGATTAGCTTTTCCCCCGCCCTCTGTCATTACTGAGGTACTTCCCACTGATGGTTTTGGTTGTTGTTTTTCATTTCTTCCTCGTGTAGTGTTTTGCTCAAGACACTTTGCAATGGTGGTTTTCTTGCTGCAAATTCTTTTAGCTTTTCTTTATCATGAAAGATTTTTATTTCGTTGTCGTACCTGAAGCTGAATTTAGCTGGATACAGAATTCTTGTTTGGCATCCATTGTCTTTCAATGTTTGAAATACGTTGTTCCAGGATCCTCTCACTTTCAGCGTCTGTGATGAAAAATAGGTTGTTAACCATATTGGTTTACCCCTGAATGTAATCTTCCTCCTTTCTCTTGAAGCTTTTAATGTTTTCTCTTTGTTCTGTATATTGGATATCTTCATAACAATGTGTCTTGGCGTTGGTCTACTGTGATTTTGTGTGCTCTGTGTCCTGTAAGCATCTTCAATTTGTATATCCGTTTCCTTTTTTATTTCTGGAAAATTTTCTGTAATTATTTCATTCAACAGGTTACTCATTCCCATGGTTTGAATCTCTGTACCTTCCTCTATCCAGATGACTCATAAGTTTGGTTTTTTTGTGTTATCCCATATCTCTTGGATGTTTTTCTCGTGATTTTTTACCAGCCTTTCTGTGTTGGCTAGACTCTTTTCAAGATGATATATTTTGTCTTCATTATGTGACATTCTGTCTTCTACTTGCTCCACTCTGTTAGTGATACTCTCAATTGAGTTTTTAATTTGGTTTATCGTTTTCTTCATTTCTAGAATTATTCTTTGAATTTTTATAATCTCTATCTCCTGAAAAAGAAGATTAACTTCTTCTTTTATCTGTTTATGTAATTCATTTTCAGTGTGTTCTTTCACTGTATTTATTTGCTCTCTCGTATCCTCTTTAAGGTTTCATTCCATCTGTCTAAGGTATTCCTTGAGTTTTTTATATGACCATTTTTCTGATGATTCTAGGTCCTCCTGAATATTTAGGTTACCCTTCATTGTTTGTACTCCTTTTCTTTCTTGCTTTTTCATGCTGCTCATGTTACTTCTTGTTTGTTTGAGTGCTGAGTTACTGCTTATTCTTATAAATTTATTTGAAGCTTGGGAGGAAAGATATTAGAAGGGATGGGAAGAAGTCACTAAAGAGAATGAGAATAGGCAGGTAGAATTCAAGGATGAGGGAATAAGAAAATTGAAAAGAAATGAAAAGACAAAAGAAAAAAATAGAAAATAAAGAAAGAAATAATTTTTTAAAAATAATAATGATAATTAAAAATGAAAATTAAAATTTAAAATAATAATAATAATAGTAAAATTTAAAAAATAAAAACATTAAAATAAGTTAAAGAAAAACAACAAAAAATGAAAATGAAATAAAAAAAGTAAAAATAAAATAATAATAATAATAATACATGCAGTCATAGAGTTCAATTAACTTCTCTTCCAGTAGGTGGAGCTGTGCTCACTGGGCCAAGCTTCTCCTCTCAATAGGTGGGAACCAATCACTGTGCAGCAGCTCTTCCTCCCAGACTGGGCGGGTCTCCAATCCTGAGTGCCTAGGACCTTCTCTAGTGTTTCCTCAAGCCAGGCTCCGCTCAACTGTGACACTCACCACAATACTTGCTACACGTCAGGTCTCTGTTCCTGGTAGTCCTGTTTTCATAAACGCCTGCCACTCTCTCCCTGTTTGCCTCCCTCAGACCCTAAGTTTGTAGAGCTTGGGGCTGGGAACCCCCAGCGAATTTGCTTGCTCTCTGGTATCCATGCCCACATTAGCTGGTGTAAGAGACCTCAGTTGTCAGCACTGGTGGGAGCGGTAGCCCGGAATTCCATGCCACGAGTCCCACAGTACACATGATTCCCTCGGTCTGGCCATCTTTCTCACGGGAGACCTGGGAGGGCCCCTTAAAGGAGAGCTGGAAGGGGCCCTTAATATTTCCCCGCTGTGTGGAGAGAGATGCATAGGGAATTACACACCTGTCGTACTGGTTTCAATGAAGTTATCTCCTCTGCCCATGACGTCAGTTCTCTTCCATGGTGGTATCCCATGCAAATGGTGACCGTTCATTCCTTTTGCCAGGTGACCAATGCAACGGATGGGTCCTGACTGTGTCTCCGAAGCCCCATTTCAATTCAGTGGCCTTTTACCTCTGTAAATTCAGAAGGGCCGACCAGTTATTTCAGAGGGAATGTTAGTTCTGAGACAGAAGAAGCAGGCAAATCTGAGCTTCTATGCAGCTGATCCGGGCTCTGTGTGTTTTCTGAGGGGCCCAGACTGTTCGCACCAGATCCATGTCAGGTCAGCATTGCCTAGTGATTCTGAACAAACAACATTTAGACAGTTTATGACTCCCTATGCCTGCGCAGCTTAAGAGGTCCGAGACTTGATTTCTCCATGTTCGCCACCATGTTGGATCTCCTATATTGCTACTTTTTAATGTCTGTGCGTGTGCGTGCATATATATATATATATATATATATATATATATATATATATATATACTCTCCAGATTTTTCAAAATATGAAATATATGTGTCTTATTATACGCTCCCTAAATTCATTCATATTCATATATGTGGATTTATAACAAACTTTCCACAAGATTATACTCAGAAATAATCATCCACCTGAAATACATATTTCTTTCCTAGTACTGAAAAGTAACTTCATAGAATGGTGCATACAAACTCTAATATTTCTACAGATACTTACCCAGTGTAACATCAATGCAAGTAGATTCCTAGGGGACATGATGTGTATTTTGACGTTCATTTCTATTCAACACTGGTACATTACTATTTCTTCAGTTTATGCACATCATAGGATATATATTTCATCCACAAGTTAGAAAACTTATAGGCATTTGTTTAATGATCAGTCACTTCCTGCTTCAGAATACATGTATTCCTCCATGTTTCTTGACTGGTCTTTTCATAAGACTTTTTCCAATCACAATATTTTCATTTTTCATTATCTCTTATGAAGCAAAACTCAAACACCCTTCATGATAAACCATAATCCTAAAATTACCATTAGATGTATAACTGGTTGGAATGAATGATTATATATCAATATAAGATTTCTTATATATTTTTAGATATCAATTCAATTCATTATTTAAAGTGGAACCAGTTAAATTATTTATTCACAGGATGGTCTATTCATGCATTATCTCTATATTCATAGACACAGGGTACACCTCTGTGTACCCCTAACACTAATGTATATGTCTTCAAAATATTGCTCCCAGAAATGGTGGAAGAAATACTCATGTCAACTGATCCACATATATATTTTATCACAGTAAAATTCTGAACAAAAAATGTAAAGGTCACACTTATGATTGTACCGAAGTCTAAAAGGAAAGTGAACATGGATAACTACAAACATCCATGTGAAGATTGCCTAACGCTCTCAAATGTCAATCCTATTGGTGACAACATATTTGTTTCTTCCAATGATTATATATTCAAACTAAACAATGTTGAAAATGTCTAATCCTATAACTCACTTTATACTTTGCCTGATTTCATAATGTCTCTATTGATACCTGCTTTCCTACTTATTTTCCCCAGTTCATCGTTGTGACTGACTCTTCACATGTGCTGAAATTTTCATTCATTCTCTAACAGAAACCCTATTGCTAAAGAACTTTTGGTCCAAATCCTATACTCACTCTTCTTCCTAAACCTAACGACTATCTTCCAAATCCTACCGACTATCCATTTTGACTGGATGTTCTCTTCTACATTAAATCTACCAAGGTACAAGGTCCTGTGCTTCAAATCATACCTAGATTTCTGTTTCCATACTGATATTTCACCTCTATATTCTTGTAATTATCGCACATTCTCAATACCATTATCCATCGCCCAGAATGATTCCTAACCCAAATTGAACCTGTTATTAACCCTAAACATACACTGTTCCCTAAATCTCATTTTACAGAAGAGCAGCAACAGAGTTGTTCTTAAAATACAGGGAATTAGGGGACCTTCCACCTGCTGAAAACCTCAAAGGTCCATGCAGAAATGATACCTGGAGAAGTTGTAGGGAGGTATGAAAGACCTGAGAGAGCAAAAGTCCTATTCCAAGTCAAACAACCTGGTCAGGATAAAGGGATGTGTCCGAATCAGCATCTCTCTACTTATTTTAGAGAAGATGGACTAAACCAGACCTGTGTGGAGAGCTGTTCCCAGGTGTCTATGGTTGATATACCATTCTAACTTGTGAAAGTGTTCCAGGAAGTAGGAGCAGCCTCCATCTCATGGGACCCTTGGAAGCAAGTGTTAGGACAAAGTGGTTGCCAAGGCAGTGGCCTCATTCAGTTCCAAAGAAAGTGACATACCTCATTTCCTTGGTGATGGAACTCTCTGAACTTGCTATCCAAGAACCAAGACACCGATAGGCAATCCCAGTCCATGTCCCTGTGGGCGCACTTGATTGGATTTTCCAAGGACAGAGTCAGTCTTTCTTGGTACCTCCTGATGTGAGTATAGCCAAATACCAGGAGAGCTCTGAAGAGATACTTTTCCTGCGAAAGCAGGTAGTGGCTGGCCACTTTTTCCTGACAACTTCACAGAGTTGATCAAGGAAACCAGATCTGATAGAGGACACGCCATTTTGGGGGAACATAATATGGCCCACCAGTCAGAGTTAACTCCGGAGAGTCACAGACCTACTTGAGGGAAGGAGGTGCATTTGTGAGTGTGGGTTTGTTGTTTTGTCTCATGTTCAGAGAATAGGTACGAAAGGCGGTTTGTTTGATTTGAAGTGAACTGTTTCTAGTAAGTCGTTTGACAAGATGAGTGTTTCTATGTCTGTGTATCCCACTGTGTCCGCGGTTGTAGACATGAGAAAAGAGAATGCAACAATGGATGTGTCCTGTCTAGTAGAAAGCTTCCCATTATGAATCCTGCCTAATTTATGAATAGAGTGCGGCTTGCCTTATGGATGGGCAATACCTACTACCTTCCTAAGTCTCTGTTTTCTTCTGAATTCTGGCCACTCTCCAGAATAGGCTCATGGTTTTGTGTCCAAGATATGTAACAACTCCAAGGTCTGTGACATGGCCATGTGCAGGATAGCTGAAGGGAATGGCCAGCATCTCAGAAAACTCAGATATCAATGTGACCAGGAAAATCTCAGTGGATATACCCTGCTTTTGGCCTTTTGCTTACCTATTGTTATGTTGCCCTGAATATCAGGAAGGTCTTTGCCTCAGGCCACCCCATTGTGAAGCCTGAAGAAAACAGTTTTCAAATGGAAACGAATGGGCATCACTTGTGGCTCTTTCTTAATTGCTTTGGAAAGGGATGTGTCCGAATTAGCCTCTTGGCCTTGTATGTGGCTGTGACTTTGATTCTCAGCAGCTGATGGATCTAAAGAATGATCCCATGTGTGCATACAAAACCATAATTGCCAAAAGATCAGTCATTGTGGATGAAGTCTCTCGTCTTCCTCTGTTAGGTTCCTGACTTTCATCAAGTGAGAATTGGTATTCCTTGGGTCAAATGAGTTCTTCAAATCACTGCAGAGGTGCTTAGGTTTTTGCATGACTCCAAATCACATAAAGAATCTATAATTGAAAGTCAGTAGGCCACAAATTGGCGAAACAGAGCAGTATTAACGGGAGGCTTATTTGATCACTCCTGGTTCACAGGAAGGGTGTCCAGGCCAACATGACTTTAGGCAAATGAGGGGCAAGGGAGTTTATTTGGACACTGTCTTTGGGTGAGCCATTCATGGAAACCTTCAGCCAGAGGTTACGATGAGTGACTATATGGAAGAAGATGAGGACCTTGTTTGAGTGTTTTGGTTTTAATTGTGGTCATTTGTGTGGTGGTTGTAAGAAATATCTTGGTCCACCTGGGCTTGAACTCTGGTTGGATTCCCCTTAGAGACTGCGTTCTGGAACTGAACTCAGAGAAGTATTGCCATGAATTGTGTTGGGATATTAGGAGGCCACGCATGAGAGTCGCCCTTGGAAACTGAGATCTAGGCCCAGGGTGGCTTTCCACAGAGCACTGAGAATCTCAGCCAGGATAACACATGATTTTCTTCTGAAAGACTTGGCAGCCATAGTTGAGTGTCAAAACACACATGGACCTCACATTGTAGACCTCAATTTACCTGGCTTCATGTGACCTTTTGGCCACTCTTTGGGAAGCCTTGCCTGTGAGAGTTCTCCAGAGCTTTCATTGAAAATGAGCTTCCTCATTATTTAATGGTTTCTGAATGAATTGAAACCCACAGTGCCTCCAACTTCATCCTTAACAATGGCTAGATGAATACCATGTAGTTATTAAAATTTCCATGACCAGGTGGCACTGGAGAACCTTTGAATGTCCTGTTGCTGATCATGAGTATACCAGACAGTGCCTTGATTGACTGGATTTCATGAAAATGTTGTAGAAAAGAGAAGCCAGTACGTTTGAGTCTGCTGAGTAGTGGGCCTAGAGCACTGGTGGGCAGGTGTGTGAAAAAACATCATTAGTATGGCCATGAGGATCTACCATTGGATTCCAAATGGCTTGTGACTGACATGGTGCAGCCAGCAGATCCTTATTTGTAAAGTCATCTTTTTATATGGAGAGGTTTCAGGGCAATGTTCAGAATAAGGGTCATATGGACAAGGGGGCAATGGGGCAAGCTATGAGGGATAGAAGCCTGGTTGGTGCGTTCTCCTGCACACCCTGACCCACCACACGTGACATAACTCCCTCCAGCACTGTGTCTCAGTTGGGCTCCTTGTATTTCATGAAGCAAATACTAAACTCTCAGTGCAGCAGGAAAAACACCACAAAAAGTGGAGGAGGACAAAATGGCTTCACAGTTCACATGGGGAGACATTTAGTCACCAGTGGTCACTGTTTACCAACAAAGAGAGGATTCAGGCCTCCTGCTTCATGTTAATTGGAAAATAAGAACCCATGTCCTTCAGGTCAAAGTGATGGAGACCCACCTTTGATGTTCTCACTACAAAAGAAGATAAAGCTCCTGAAAACAACCTAAATTTCAAGTGCCCAACCTCAGAGTGAGATTCTCAAAAAGTCCTTAGGCCAGAAGAGCTCCATGTTTGTGGAGTGTTTACCCTGTCCCTTACTTTTAGAAAGTCCTCTACCTCCACCAAAGATGTGAAATCTGGAGCATTTTCCATTCCAGATAGGTATTCACAGATTTTCTAACTCTTCTCCTATAATTGTGTCTTACTTGAGGCGAAAGTAATGTTAAAGCATTGTTCTGGATGAGAGTGGGAAGATTTTTGTGTAGCATATATTTGCATACACATTGGATTCAATTTCCTATTTTCTATTCGAAATACTGAATCCCTGACACTAACACATACCCTATCAGACTCTGAATACTATTTCTAATAGGATGGAGAAAAATAACCCAAACAGAATAGAAATACAAGCAGTTTAGAGGAGTCATGGTGTATATTTGGACTTGCCTTTTGCATGATACAGAGTAGGAGTTAAATCTAGTCAATTTTTTGTTGAAATAGTTCTCCATGTTTTTTTAAAGTTAACAAATTGTGAATTCCTGTCTCCCTTTCTCTGTAGCCCATTCAGCACATATATTTTTATATGGATATATAGAATCATACCTGGTACCACACATACATTCTTGTGAGGTGGATGAGTTGGCAGATACAAATTGTGAGAAGAGATCACTCCTACTAAACCGTGTTGGAACTGAATATTCAACCAATGGGTGAGCTTCCATGTTCAGTAAAATGAATATTTTTGGATCTGTGGATGATATATATTTTATGATGAATTTTGATTGACATATATGTTGCTATTTTTTTTTCTGTGTGTGTGTGTGTTTTGTGTCACTCACCTGTTCTGTAAAACAACTTCAGAGCTAGAGGTTAAAAATTCATGCAAAGCTCTGATGGAGGTATCTAATATCTTAGTTTTGGTCTATTGCTTCTTCTAATTGGGTCATTTGTTGTGTCCCATGGAAGAGGGCAGTGGTTCCTGTGCCCACCCCTGCAGCAACTCCTATTCCGAATAGAATGGCTAAAGTGAGGGATATATGTTCCCAGTTGAAACGGGTTGTATGCCCCCCTATTTGATATTCAAATGAATCTGCATCATGATAGAGCACTCTGGGAAACATCTGCACCATTACACAATTAATCACATCTGTTGACCATTTCATGAAAACATAAACAATGTTTAATTATATACAATTATGCTGTTGTAGGGACGGACAAGGCAAGGCACCTAAGATAGCAACGAAGACAGCGAAACCGTCCTATTTGGTTGCAACCAGATTCAGAGGGCATTGCTTCTGTTGTAATCAATTATTCTCCTGAAACTCAAGTATAGGTAGTTTCAGAATTTTGTACCCAACATGTAAGGGAAGGGGCTCAGAAGTTCACAGTCTGCAGAAGTTCAAAAAAGCCGTTGTTGTTTCTGTTTTTTCCTCGGTTCTGGGCAAGTTAACTTTTCAAGGACACCTGGGAGGGAAAGAGCTTTTTCCTACCTTTCTTATTTTTCGCCCCTGACAGCTGTTACCATGGAGCCTTGATGGTAACTTCTTTATCTTAGAAATATAGCCATCTCTGTAAAGCCCCAGCTCATGGCCAGAGGCCTTGTTCATATATTTTGTGGAAAACAAGTAATGGGGTGTCTAGCATAGAAGTGCTTATTTTTTTAGCCAGTGGCCAAGTAGAACAAGGCAACACTAAAAGAGGAAGTTTATCTACATTGAACTCTTTTATAGGGACTCTTTTGCTGAATGTCCTAAAGTCAGCCATGGTGAAGACTTCTGTAGAAAGTCAGTTAAGAATTTTCTGTAGGCCTGGTACAGAAGGGGAAGACAGGGAAGGTGGGGCTGACAGCAGCTCCGAGGATCTGAGAATAAGGAAGGAGAGATGTAAAAGAATAATGGGAAAGGGGTTTGTTATTTTCCTAGTAACAAAAACTTGAGCTGCAGAACAGGTAGAGCAGAGGGGAAGACAAGAGTGAGTATCCCAAAATGCATGTGAGGGACTTTAAATTTTTAGTAAACTGTTTTCAGTGATGACAAAGCAACTTTAAAGGCCATTTTCATTACATCTTTGATAGGAGTCTGAGGGCTCTCCTCTGCTAGTTTCAGCTTTGTGTTAGCTGGTAAGAGGACCTGGTGGGACCCGGTGTGGGCACGGACAGGAGAAGAGAGGAGTGAGTCGGTGGATGAGAACCTGAGTACCTGCTAACTCAGCAAGGGGGCGATGGTCTGAGAACCGGGAGAGGTTTGGGTTTTTGATCTAATAATTGGAGGGGAGAAATCAGGTTGCTGAGGTGAGAGTGACAGCAGAGACTCTGGAGCACAAGGCTGAAGGTGAGGATCTATTGGATAAGCATAGTTCAGGATATGAGTGAAGGATGGAAAAGGCCTGCCCATAGGGGAATCTCCTTTCACCCTTTTGAGCACTTGCAGAAGTGAAAAAGGTCACACAGGGCTGGGGATGTGACTCAATTGTAGCACGCTCGCTTGGCATGCGTGCGGCCCGGGTTTGATTCTCAGCACCACATACAAACAAAGATGTCGTGTCCGCCAAAAACTAAAAAATAAATATTAAAAATTCTCTCTGTCTCTCTGTCTCTCACCTCTCTCTTTAAAAAAAAATGGTCACGCAGAATTTGAGGATCTATAGACCCCTCTGGGGGCCATCGGTTTTGGTTATCTAATTGGTAATATGGCCAATGCTGTGTACTGAATTTGATGAGGAGTTTGTGTTCCATCAGGCAGCCCCTGTATGCTCACATCCCCATGACGTACAGAAAAAGTCGGCCAGGCATTCTGGAATTACTAAAAAGGAGTGATGGATTTTTCCTTTCCCCAGGTCCATGATCCTCTTAGTTGTACAAGTCCGATATTTACTGCCATTACCCCCTTGAACTAGAGACCTTTTATTTGATAGAGGGCCCAATGGGGCCTTAAGCGCTGAGTAAATTGCCCCTGTATCCCCTTCAAAGTTTACTGGGGTCCCCTCCACTTCAAAAGATACGCTGAGCTCAGGGAGGGGATCTGAGCCCCGACTTTCGTAGTCATGCTGAAGAGTCAGAATGGCTGGCTGGCGTGGCTGCCTCTTTCTAGGGCACTCTTGAACCAAGTGTCCTCTTTCTTTACAGTAGGCACATTGATCTGAGGTCAGGGGTGGCCTCTGGCATGGGACCAGGTATCCCTTCCTGTCTCCCTGTTTCTTAATTTCTGGCCCTTTTGTTGTTGTGACCGGGACCTTAGTCAACTCCTTAGTCTGTCTTTTGTTTGTTTTATCGTCCTTTTGCTCCCTTCTCTTCCTCAGTTTCTCTTTATAGTATACTCTGACTAAATCTCTCAAAGTCATATCTTGTAATCCATCTAAGCATTGTAACTTTCTTTAAATATCCAAGGCAGCATGCCCAATAAAGGCCATTGTGACAGATGCCTTTTGATCCTCTGCATGAGGATCGAAAGGAGTATATCTCCTATATGCCTCCGTAATTCTCTCTAGAAACATAGAAGAAGATTCATCAGGCCCGCAGGCGTGGTAGCCACGTCACCCCAAATGGAGTAGGGAAATAGCAGTGCCGCTGCCCGTGCCCGGATAAGGCCCAGTCACCAGCTGGTGCGGTAGTCACGTCACCCAAATTGTAGTAGGGGCCAAGCAGGCCTCTGCCCACGCCCGCAACAAAAGCAGACCTGTGACTGACCTGCGGAACAGGCACAGCGGCCTGCCACCATGGTAGACATGACACCCCAATTGGAGTAGTGGCAGAGCAGAGCTTTCTCCTGCGCCCAGTACAAGCACAACGGCCCACCGGCGTGGTAGTCACGTCAACCCAATTGGAGTAGGGGCAGAGCAGAGCCTTTGCCCGCAAGCAGAACAGGCCCAGCGATCTGCCAGCATGGTAGTCACGACACCCCAATGGCAGTAGGGCCAGAGCAGAGCCACCACCCGCTCCCGCAAGGTAGGCAGACCTGCAACCGACAGGCGGAACAGGCCCAGCGGCCTGCAAGCGCGGCAGACACGTCAACCCATTTGGTTCTTTGAAAAAATAAAACAAATCGACAGAACATTAGCCATGCTAACGAAGACAAGAAGAGAGAGAACTCAAATTACTAGCATATGGGATGAAAAAGACAACATCATAACAGATATTTCAGATATACAGAAGATAATCCGAAATTATTTTGAATCTTTGTACTCTAATAAAATAGAAGACGGTGAAGGCATCGATAAATTTCTTAAGTCATATGATCTGCCCAGATTGAGTCAGGAGGATATAGACAACCTAAACAGACCAATATCAATTGAGGAAATAGAAAAAAACCATCAAAACACTACCAAGTAAGAAAAGCCCAGGACCTGATGGGTATATAGCAGAGTTTTACAAAACATTTAAAGAGGAACTAATACCAATACTTTTCAAGTTATTTCAGGAAATTGAAAAAGAGGGAATTCTTCCAAATTCATTCTATGAGGTCAACATCACTCTGATTCCTACACCAGACAAAGACACTTCAAAGAAAGAAAACTACAGACCAATATCTCTAATGAACCTAGAGGCAAAAATCCTCAATTAAATTCTGGCAAATCAGATACAAAAGCATATCAAAAAAATTGTGCACCATGATCAAGTAGGATTCATCCGTTGGATGCAAGGCTGGTTCAATATACGGAAATCAATAAATGTTATTCATCACATCAATAGACTTAAAAATAAGAACCATATAATCATATCGATAGATGCAGAAAAAGCATTCGACAAAGTACATCATTCCTTTATGTTCAAAACTCTAGAAAAACTAGGGATAACAGGAACATACCTCAATATTGTAAAAGCAATCTATGCTAAGTCTCAGGCTAGCATCATTCTGAATGGAGAAAAATTGAAGGCATTCCCCCTAAAATATGGAACAAGACAGGGATGCCCTCTTTCACCACTTCTGTTCAACATAGTTCTCGAAACACTGGCCAGAGCAATTAGACAGACAAAAGAAATTAAAGGCATATAAATAGGAAAAGAAGAACTTATATTATCACTATTGCAGATGACATGATTCTATACCTAGCAGACCCAAAAGGGTCTACAAAGAAACTAATAGAGCTAATAAATGAATTCAGCAAAGTGGCAGGATATAAAATCAACACTCATAAATCAAAGACATTCCTGAATATCAGTGACAAATCCTCTGAAACGGAAATGAGAACAACCACTCCATTCACAATATACTAAAAAAAAAAATAATTGGGAATCAACCTAACAAAAGAGGTGCAAGTTTTATACAAGGAAAACTACAGAACCCTAAAGAGAAAAATAGAGGAAGATCTTAGAAGATGTAAAAATGTACCCTGTTCATAGATAGACAGAACTAACATCATCTAAATGGCGATATTACCAAAAGTTCTCTATATGTGTAATGCAATGCAATTCAAAATCCCAACGGCAGTTCTTGTAGAAATAGAGAAAGCAATCATGAAATTCATATGGAAAAATAAAAGACCCAGAATAGCAAAAACAACACTAAGCAGGAAGTGAGAATCAGGCCGTATAGTGATACCAGACTTCAAACTATACTACAGAACAATAGTAAAAAAAATAGCATGGTACTGGTACCAAAACAGGTGGGTGGACCAATGGTAAAGAATAAAGGACACAGAAACCAATCCAAAAAAATACAACTATCTTATATTTGATAAAGGGGCTAAAAGCATGCAATGGATGAATGATAGCATCTTCAACAAATGGTGCTGGGAAAACTGGAAATCCATATGTAACAAAAAGAAACTGAATTCCTTTCTCTTGCCATGCACAAAAGTTAAATCAAAATGGAACAAGGAGCTTGATATCAAATCAAGACATGGTGTTTGTTAGAAGACAAAGTTGTCTACGATCTACATACTGTGGGGTCGCCTCCAAATTCCTCAATAGGACACCCATAGCACAAGCGTTAATAACTAGAATCAACACATGGGACTTACTCAAACTAAAAAGTTTTTTCTCAGCAGAAGAAACAGTAAGAGGGGTAAATAGGGAGCCTACATCCTTGGAACAAATCTTTCCTCCTCACACTTCAGATAGAGCCCTAATATCCAGAGTATACAAAGAACTCAAAAAATTTGTCAATAAGATAACAAATAATCCAATCAACAAATGGGCCAAGAACCTGAACAGACACTTCTCAGAGGAGGACATACAATCAATCAACAAGTACATGAAAAAATTCTCACCATCTCCAGCAGTCAGAGAAATGTGAATCAAAACCACCCTAAGATACCATCTCACTCCAGTAAGTTTGGCAGCCATTATGAAGTCAAACAACAACAAGTGCTGGCGAGGATCTGGGGAAACAGGAACACTTGTACATTGCTGGTGGGACTGCAAATTGGTGCAGCCAAATGGGAAAGCAGTATGGAGATTTCTT
The DNA here is from genome assembly GCF_048772815.1 of Callospermophilus lateralis. Classification (NCBI taxonomy): domain Eukaryota; kingdom Metazoa; phylum Chordata; class Mammalia; order Rodentia; family Sciuridae; genus Callospermophilus; species Callospermophilus lateralis. The sequence goes on from NW_027512440.1 coordinate 388,158, forward strand.
GGAAAGCTGGGAACGGAACCACCATTTGACCCAGTTATTCCCCTTCTCGGTCTAAAACCTAAAGACCTAAAAAGAGCATGCTACAGGGACACAATTCACAATAGCAAGACTGTGGAACCAACCTAGATGCCCTTCAATAGAAGAATGAATAAAAAAATGTGGCATTTATACACAATGGAGTATTACTGTGCATTAAAAAATGACAAAATCATAGAATTTGCAGGGACATGGATGTCATTAGAACAGATTATGCTAAGTGAAGCTAGCCAATCCCTAAAAAAACAAATGCCAAATGTCTTCTTTGATATAAGGAGAGTAACTAAGAACAGAGTAGGGACGAGGAGCATGAGAAGAAGATTAACATTAAACATGGATGAGAGGTGGAAGGGAAAGGGAGAGAGAATGGAAACTGCATGGAAATGGAAGGAGAACCTCAGGGTTATACAAAATTACATACAAGAGGAAGTGAGGGGAAAGGGAAAAATAATACAAGGCGGAGAAATTTATTACTGTAGAGGGTGTAGAGAGAGAAGAGAGGAGGAGAGGGGACGGGAGGGGGGATAGTAGAGGATAGGAAAGGCAGCAGAATACAACAGACACTAGTATGGCAATATATGAATGAATGGATGTGTAAGTGATGTGATTCTGCAATCTGTAAACGGGGCAAAAATGGGAGTTCATAACCCACATAAATCAAAGTGTGAAATATTATTTATCAAGAACTATGTAATGTTTTGAGCAACCATATATAAAAATTAAAAAAAAAGATAACTAAATTCGGTGAATAATGCACGAGAATCCTAATATTTCTACAGTAACTGACCCAGTTTAAAATCAATGCCAGTAGATTCCTATGGGACATGATGTGTATTTTGACGTTCATTTTTATTCAACAATGGTTCATTACTATTTCATGAGTTTATGCACATCATAGGATATATATTTCATCCACAAATTAGCAAATTTATAGGCATTTAATTCAATTTCAATCGCTTCCTGCTTTACAACATATGCATTCCTCCAGGTTTCCTGACTGGTCTATTCATGAGACTTCTTTCCAAACATATTATTTTCGATTTCCATAATCACTTTTGAAACAAAACTCACACACTGTTCATGATAAACCAAAACACTAATATTACCATTAGATGTATAATTGGTGGGAATGAATGATTGTATATCAATATAAGATATCCTGTAATTTTTAAGATATCAGTTCAATCCATTATTTAAAGTTGGAACAAGTTATATTATTTATTCACTGTATTGTCTATTCGTACTTTATCTCTAAATTCATAGACACAGGGTGCACCTCTTTGTAACCCCAATACTAATTTTACGTCTTGAATATATTGCTTCCAGAAATGGTGGAAGAAATACTCATGTCACCTGATCTACATATACATTTTATCACAGTAGTATTCTGGACAAATAATGTAATGGTCACGGTTATGATTGCGCGAAGGACTAAGTGGAAAGTGAACATGGATTACTAAAAACATCTATGTCCAGGTTGCCTAATGCTCTCAAATGTCAATCCTATTGGTGACTACATATTTTTTTCTTCCTAATATTATGTATTCAAACTCAACCCTGTTGAAAATGTCTAATCCTATCACTCACTTTATACTTTGCCTGATTTCGTAATGTCTCTATTGATATCTGCTTTTCTACATTTTTTCCCAGCTCATCATAGTGACTGACTCTTCATATGTGCTGACTTTAACAATCACTCTGTAACCGAAACCCTATTGTTAAAGAACTTTTGTTCCAAATGCTATACTCACACTTCTTCCTAAACGTACTATCTTCCTATTTCTATCAACTATCCGTTTTTGACTGGATGTTCTCTTCTACATTCAATCATTATAGTAAATGTCCGGCGAGCTTCACAGGAGGAAACCACCAACAGACTATCTCATGCAACAGCAAAGGGTTTATGGAGTGTCCGGCATGCTGGTGCTCAGAGCTCACTTGAATAGAGCAGATAGCCCTGAGAATAGCTTAAGTAGAGCTTATATACTTTACCTGGAGAGGGCAGGGAGGGAAGTTTATTGATGGATCGGGGTGAGTGGGCGATTTGCGTGCAACTGGGTGAGGGAGCACATTCTGCAGTTGGGCAGTTGGGGACAGCACATACTGGGAACAAGATTTGCAAGAATTTCTCAAGATTTCAACAGTGTTTTGTTAAGCATACAGAAAAACAGGAAGTGACAAGTACCTATTTTACTAACCTTTTATTCCCCACTTCTTCTTCTGGCTACTTTTAATCATAAAAATGATCATTGGGGGGGTGTCACATTCTATGTATACTAGTAGGGTATTACCATAAGTTTAACTCGTCCAATTTGAGCCTGGAGAAAAGAAATTACACCGTTGAGAAAACAGGGTTTAATAGTTAGCAATAACATGAGGATTACTATTGGACCGGCCAGGGTTGATAAAAACGTAGTTAACCAGGAAGACTGTGTGAACCAAGACTCAAACCACCTTTTTTGGGCATCTCTGTCTCGTTGATGCTTTTCAAGGCATCTTTTTAATTTACTCTTAGATTTTATTACAAGTCCAGTATGCTCGGCATACAAACAACTTTCTTCTCTCAATGTAGCACAAAGCCCCCTTCTCTCATGACGAGGAGGTCCAACCCTCGAGTGGTCTGAAAAACAACTTCAGAGAGAGAGGTAAAAGACTCATGCAAAGCTCTGATGGAGGTTTCTAATATCTTAGTTTTGGTCTATTGCTGTCATTTGTTGGGTCATTTGTTGAGTCCCTTGGACAAAGGCAGTGGTTCCCGTGGCCACCAGTGCAGCAATTTCTATTCCTAATAGTATGGCTACATTGAGAGATATATATTTTCAGTGGAACCGGGTTGAATGCCCCCCTATTTGATCTTCAAATGAATCTGCATCGTGATAGAGCACTCTGGGAAACATCTGCACGATTACACAATTAATCACATCTGTTGACCATTTCATAAAAACATTAACAATGTTTAAGTATATAGAATCATGCTGTAGTAGGGAAGGACAAGGCAACGCACCTAAGATAGCACTGAAGACAGGGAAACAGTCCTATTTGGTTGCAACCAGATTCAGAGGGCATTGATTCTGTTGTAATCAACTAATCCTCTGAAACCCAAGTTTAGGTAGTTTCAGAATTTTGTACCCAACATGTAAGGGAAGGGGCTCAGAAGTTCAAAGTCTGCAGAAGTTGAAAAAAGCAGTTTTTGTTTCTGTTTTTTCCTCGGTTCTGGGCAAGTTAACTTTTCAAGGACACCTGGGAGGGAAAGAGCTTTTTCTTCCCTTTCTTATTTTCCCATTGCCAGCTGTTACTACGGAGCCCAGTTGCTAACTTCATTAACTTAGAAATGTAGCCATCTCTGTGAAGCCCCACGTCAAGGCCAGAGGCCTTGTTCACATATTTTTGTGAAAAACTAGTAAGGGGGTGTCTGGATTAGGAGTGCTAATTTTTTAGCCAGTGGCCAAGTAGAACAGGGCAACATGAAAATAGGAAGTTTAACTACATTGAACTTTTTTATAGGGACTCTTTTGCTGAAAGTCCTAAAGTCAGCCATGGTGAAGACTTCTGGAGAAGGTCAGTTAAAGACTTTTCTGTGGGCCTGGTATAGAGGGGAAAGACGGAGAAGGTGGGGCTGAGAGCAGCGCCGAGGATCTGAGAATGAGAAAAGAGAGATGTAAAAAAATAATGGGAAAGTGGTTTGGAATTTTCCTAGCAACAAATATTTGAGCAGTAGAACAGGTCAAGCAGAGGGGAAGATGGTAGTGAGTATCCCAAAACGCAGAGGGACTTTAAATTTGTAGTAAACTGTTTTCAGTGATGACAAAGCAACTTTAAAGGCCATTTTCATTACATCTTGGATAGAGGTCTGAGGGCTCTCCTCAGCTGGTTTGAGCTTTGGGTTAGTTGGTAAGAGGACCTGGTGGGACCCAGTGCGGGCACTGTCAACAGAGGAGAGGAGTGAGTGGGTGGAGGGGTAGCTCAGTACCTGCTACCTCAGCAAGGGGTCAATGGTCTGAGAACCAGCAGAGGTTTGGGTTTTTGATCTAATAATTGTAGTGGAGAAATCAGGTTGCTGAGGTGGGAGTGACAGCAGAGACTCTGGAACAGAAGGCTGAAGGTGAGGATCTATTGGATAAGCATAGTTCAGGATGTGAGCGAAGAAGGGAAAAGGCCTCCACATAGTGGAATCTCCTTTCACCCTTTTGAGCACTAGCAGATGTTAAAAAGGTCATGCAGGATTTGAGGATCTAGAATCCCCTCTGGTGGCCATCAGTTTTTGTTATCTAATTCGTAATATGGCCAATGCTGTCTACTGAATTTAATGCAGGGTTTGGGTTCCATCAGGCAGCCCCTGTAAGCTAACATCCCCATGACTTACAGAAGAAGTCGGCTTTTCCCCCACACAGCCATGGCTGTTTTTGGCTTTGACAGTCGGCCGGGTAGACACAGTAATCTAGGCTAGCCAACCTGCATCTGGCTCGTGTGTCCCTACATCCATAATATTTGTTTCCATTATCTATGGTAAGGAAGGGATTTAATGGAATTTTAGTGGGATCCTCTTCATCAGGGATATCCCATTAGGAAAGACTTATAGCCAGCTGACAAATGTCTGGGTGGAGAGATGGTCACCAGGTCCCTAAGTGGGCTGCATGCAAGATAGATTATACTTCTTTTCCAGTAGAATTTGTGATCAGCCATCGCTGCTGAACGGGCTGATGAGGGTTAGGACTACTTGTGGCCAAGGGGAGAGTCTATAGGCTTATCCACACGGTGAATATGCAATTTGAAAGTGTTACCAGTCTTTTCCAGTTTCCAGCCAGAGTGTGGACAGGGCGCAGGCTTGAGATGAGAGGCATGGATCCAGGAAGTGATTCCGTTTACCTTTACCACTATAGATGTTATAAGTAGCACCTGGTATGGTCCTTTCAAGTGGGGTTCCAGGGATGACACCTGATATCATCTTACGTAGATGAAGTCTCTTACTTGATATCCATGTGGAGTCCCCTCGTCCCCAGTTTGGTAGGGAGTGGCCAGCTGTTTCCACAGGTATCACTGAGATCTTTCAAGAGCTTTAAGTCTGTCAAACAAGGGCGTGTGAAAGGGATCGTTAGGTCTTAGAGTTGGGCTTTGGTCCGTTACTGGAAGAGAGGCACCCTAGATATTCACAGGGGGTGTGGTTACTCAAAGAAACAGAGGGCATATTTCTTGCACGAAACATTGTATAAGGCATGAGCATAGTCCAATCATTTATGCTGGTCTCTAAGCTTAATTTCGTTGAGGTCTCTTTAATGGTTCTATTTATTCTTTCTACCTGTCCTGAACTCTAGGGTCTGTAAGCACAATTAAACTTCCAATGAATCCCCAGGTTCCTGGCTAACCCCTGACTTACTTGGGCCATGAACGCCGGTGCATTATCAGACCGTATTACCTTTGGCAGGCCGTATCTTTGAAAAATGTCTTTCAGGATCTGCTTGACCACCATTAGCACTGTTTCTTTTTTTTTCTTTTAGTGGGGAAGGCTTCAATCCATCCTAAAAATGTATCTACAAAGACTAGAAGATATTTATGTCCATTCCTTGCTGGCTTAATTTCAGTAAAGTCAACTTCCCAGAATTGTCCTGGTCTGGTTCCTCGTAGGTGCTTTCCTGCAGGAAGCTTGGAAGGGTAAGAATTTACCAATTGATGGACTCGACAGGCTTTTTTTACCCATTCAGTTATTTCTTTTTCCTGTGAGTCAGTTAGTGGAAAACTCTGTTCTTGATACTTCAGAAATACCTGCAGTTTCTTTGAACCAAGGTGAGTGAGTTGATGTGCATTTTCTACTGACATATTTAGAGCTGTGACTATAGGAGTTTTTACTGAAGGATTTAGAAATTCCACTTGGGGGCCTTCAGGGTTAAAAGTTATTTTGGACCAGAACTTGGTGAGCAGATCTCTGCCCATCAATGGGGCTAGGAATTCTGGGATTACTAGGAAGGAGTGATGGATTTTTCCTTTCCCCAGTTCCATGATCCTCTTAGTTGTCCAAGCCCGATATTTAGTGTCATTAGCCCCTTGAACTAGAGACCTTTTATTTGATAGAGGGCCCAATGTGACATTAGGTGTGAGTATATTGCCCCTTTATCCACTTCAAAGATTACTGGGGTCCCCTCCACTTCAAAAGTTACCCTGAACTCGGGGAGGGGATCTGAGCCCCGACTTTCATACTCATCCTCCAGAGTCAGAATGGCTGACTGGCGTGGCTGTCCCTTTCTAGGGCACTCTTTGGCCCAGTGTCCTTTTTTTTTTACAGTTGGTACATTGATCTGAGGCCAGGGGTGGCCTCTGGCATGGGACCAGGTATCCCTTCCTGTCTCCCTGTTTCTTAATTTCTGGCCCTTTTGTTGTTGTGACCAGGACCTTAGTCAACGCCTTAGTCTGTCTTTTGTTTCTTTTATCCTCACTTTGCTTCTTTCTCTTCCTCAGTTTCTCTCTTAAGATATATTTTCTTGGCTTCTCTGACTAAATCTCTCAAAGTCATATCTTGTAATCCATCAAAGCATTGTGACTTTCTTTTAAAATCCAGGGCAGCTTGCCCAATAAAGGCCATCATGACAGATGCCTTTTGATCTTCTGCCTGTGGATTGAAAGGAGTATATCTCCTACATGCCTCCATAATTCTCTCTAGAAACATAGAGGGAGATTCATCAGGCCTTTGAATAATCTCTATTACCTTGGCCAAATTAGTTGGTCGCCTAGTGGCCACTTGGAGGCCCACTATTAGAACCTGGCGATAAGTGGACAGATGCTTTCTAACTTCAATGTTGTTGGTGTATCAGTTGGGTTGTTTCAAGGGAAAACCAGCTTTGATTAAGTTGGGAAGATGTGTCCATCTCCAATCTGGTCGGAGGACATTTTTTTATAGCTTCCAGGAAGATTCTCTTTTGTTCCTTTGTCGTGAAGAGAGTCCCTAGGAATTGTTGACAGTCATCCCAAGTAGGCAGGTGTGAAAACATCAATGACTCAACCAGACCTGTGAGCCCGATGGGGTCCTCGGAAAAAGGGGGATTGTTACTTTTCCAGTTATATTGGTCAGAAGAGGAGAAAGGCCAATATTTGTAGGCTTGCATTTTCCCCCCATGGCCTTCGTCAATCAATGGTCCGTAGGGACATAGGGGGAGCATCACAGGAGGTCCAGGGTTTTCAATCATTCGCCACCATCAAGTTCCCTTAGCTGGGCTAGCTTCCTCCTGCGGAGGAGGGGCTGTGTGTGCTGCGGGGGAGTTATCTGGAGGGCGCTGGGCCAGCTTAGATTCCTCCAATGGTAGAGAGGCTGAGTCAGCTGCAGGAGAATCACTTAGAGGGTGTTGGTGGTTGGGGGACGAGGGCAGGGTATAATACGGGGGAAGAGAGTCCAGTAGAGTCAAATCTTGTGACTCAGGGATTACAAAGGGTGGAGAAGGAGGAGGAGCAGAGGGTTTGAGAGATCATGGGGGAAGGAGTAGGAGCAGGGGAAGGGACAAAGAAAGGCTTCACCCATTGAGGAGGAGATTTGCAGAGGTCCTGCAAAGTTAAGATATATGGCTGTTGATCCGGATGGCTATGTGTGCCTGGGTAAAAGACAATATCTCTGACTTCTTAAATTAGTGGGAAATAGAAAGATCCTTCTAGGGGCCATCCAAATTCAAAGGTGGGCCATTCTGAGGCACAGAGATTCCGAAAGGTCCAACGTTTTACTAAAAAAGAAAGATTCTGAGCCCTTAAGCGGACTTTGGTCCAGTGATCAACGGTCAGGGACAGGGGCATTGAAGTGCTGTGTCCCATAATGAAAGATACACAAAGAGTGAATGCAAGACACACGACACAGACAAGACAAGACAATAAAGACATTCAATGGACATCCAAAACTGAGACCAGGACTGAGTAGCCAGCAAAACCCAATGGCCTGGCAATTCCGAATCCGATACAAAATATTACTGAGTCGAGGAGACTATTGTTCCTCGATTTCCCGAGTCTTTGGGAAGTCCCCCAGGGACGTGGCCTGCGGCTCTGTGACACGTCTGTCAGCCACCATCGGAGAGAACTCACGCTCTTCATCGACAGCCATTTTGCCAAGCCCTAACCTTAACACTGAAACAAGAAAGAGGGGCCTTACTTAACCCGAGAGGAACCCGTTAGGGTCTTTTGTCCGCCGCTGCCAAAACTCGGTGGAATCTCCATATGTAAAGGTCGGGCGAGCATGGAAGGAAGAGACCACTAACAGACTGTCTTATCCAACAGCAAAGGGTTTATTCTGGGTCCAGCATGCTGGGGCTCGGAGCTCACTTGAATAGATCAGAGAGCCCTGAGAACAGTTTAAGTAGAACATATATATTTTCCTTGGAGAGGGCAGGGAGGGAAGTTTACTGATGGTTCAGGGCGAGTGGTCGGTTTGCGTGCAACCGGGTGAGGGAGTACATTCTACACTTGGGCAGTTGGGGACAGCACATTCTGGGAACAAGATTAGCAAACAGTTCTCAAAATTTTAACAGTGTTTTGTTAAGCATACAGAAAAACAGGAAGTGACAAGTACCTATTTTATTAACCTTTCACTACCGACTATCCTTTTTGACTGAATGTTCTCTTCTACATTCTATGATCCAAAGTACAAGGTCTTATGCCATTGTATATCAATTTATTCAAAGCTAAGTATCCCAATCAAGGGCCCAGTGCCCTTCTGGGCTTCAAATGTTACTTAGATTTCTGTTTTTATACATATATTTCACCTATATATTTTTATACATATTGCAGGTTCCCAATACCATTATTTATTCAGCATAATGATTACTAACCCAAATCAAACATGTTATTAACCCTAACCATACATGGTTCCCTCAATCTAACTTTACAGAAGAGCAGGGACAGAGTTGGTCTTACAATACAGGAATATAGGGAATCTTCCACCTGCTGATAACCTCAAAGGTCCATGCAGATATAATCTCTGGAGAAGATGTAGGCAACTCTGAAAGACCTGAGAGTGCAAAAGTCATCTTCCATGGAAAACAACCTGGTCAGGGTGAAGTGTTCTGTCTGAATCAGCCTCTCCATTCTTAATGTAGAGAAGATGGACCAAATGAGACCTGTGTGGAGAGCTGCTCCTGGGTGCCTATGGGTGATATACCATTCTAACTTGTGAAAGTGTCACAGGAAGCAGGGGCAGCCTCCATCTCATGGGAAGCTTGGAAGCAACTCTTAGGACAGATTGGTTGCCAAGGCAGTGAACTCATTCAGTTTCTGACGCAAGTGACCTCACCTCACTTCCTTGGTGATGGAACTCTGTGAACTTGCGATCCAGGAAGCCAGTCAAACATTGACAGTCCCAGTCCCAGTCTCAGTGGTTATACTTTTTGAATTTCCCAACGACAGAGTCAGTCTTTCTTGGTACCTACTAATGTTAGGATGGCCAAATGGCAGGAAAACTCTGAAGAGGGGCCTTTCCTGAGAAAACAGGTAGTGGCTCACCGCTGGCTCCTGACAACTTCAGAGAGTTGGCAAAGGACACAAAATCTGAGACAGGACAGACCATTTCGGGGGAACGTAGAATGGCCCACAGTCAGAGGACACTCCAAATAGTCACAACCTACTTGGAGGAAAGAGGTGCCTTTGTGGGTGTGGGTGTGGGTTTGTGGTTTTGGCTCATGTTCTGAGAAGAGGTAGGAAATGAGGTTTGTTTGGTTTGGGGTGAATTGTTTCTAGTAAGTCATTTGACAATGCGAGTGTTTCTGTGTCGCTGTATCCCGCTGTGTCCGTTATTGTAGATATTAGAAAAGAGAAAGCATCAATGGATGTGTCCTGTCTTTCAGAAAGATTAACAGCATTCATGCTGCCCAATTTATAAATGGAATGCGGCTTGCCATAATGATGGGCAACACCTACGATCTTCCTTAGTTCCTGTTTTCTTCCTGAAATCTGGCCACTCTCCATAATAGGCTCATGTACCACCTCCATCCTCTGTGACATGGCCATGTACTCAATAACTGAAGTGAATTGCGAGCATCTCAGAAAACTCACATACCTGTTTAACCTGTAAAGTCTCATTGGAGAAACCCTGCTTTGGGCCTTTTGCTTACCTATTGTTCTGTTTCCCTGAATGTCAGGAAGGTCTTTGCCTCAGAACAACGCTTTGCGAAGTCTAAAGAAAACCTTTTTCAAATAAAAAAGAATGGGCATCAGCTGTGGCTCTTTGCTTAATTGCTTTGCAAAGAGATGTGTATGAATCAGCGTCTTGGCCCTGTGTTAGGCTGTAGCTTAGATTCTCAGCAACTGATGGATCTAAAGAAAGATCCCATGTGTGCATCCAAAACCAAAATAGCAAAAGAGCAGTCATTGTGGATGAAGTCTTTCGCCTTCCTCTGTAAGGTTTCTGACATCAATCAAGTGAGAATAGGGATCCTTTAGGTCAAATGAGTTCTTCAGTTCCCTGCAGAGGCTAGCCCATAGGTGGTTTGGTTTTCTCATGACTCCAATTCATATAAAGAATTTAAACCCCACAGTCAGTAGTTCTCAAATTTGAGAAGTGGATCAGTATTAACGGCAGGCCTATTTGATCACTCCTGGTTCACAGGAAGGGTGTCCAGGTCACGCAGAATTTAGGTAAATGAGGGGCAAGAAAGCATATTTTGGACACTCTCTTGGGCTGCATTCCTCATGAAAATCTCCAATCAGAGGTTATGATGAGTGTCTATATGGAAGAAGATGAGGGCCATGTGGGAGTGCTTTGGATTTAATTGTGGTTATTTTTGTGGCAGTTGGAAGGGATGACTGAGTCCACCTGGGTTTGAACTCTGGTGTGATTCCCCTTAGAGGCTGAGTACAGGAACTGAACTTAGAGAAGTATTGCCATGAATTGTGTTGGGATTTTAGAAGACCAACCATGAGAGTCACCCTTGGAAACTGAGATCTAGGCCCAGGGTGGCTTTCCAGAGACCACTGGGAATCTCAGGCTTGATATCACATGATTTTATTCTTAACGACTTGGCAGTCTTAGTTGAGAGTCAAAACACACATGGACGTTACATTGTAGACCTCAATGGGCCTGGATTTATGTGACACTTTGGCCAATCTTTGGGAAACCTTGCCAGTGAGAGTTCTCCAGAACTTCATTTGAAATGAACTTCCACAACATTTAATGGTCCCTGAATGAATTGAAACCCACATGCTGCCAACTTCATCTTTGAAAAATTGCTAGATAAATACCATGAAATTTTTGAAATTCCCATTTCCAGATGGCACTGGAGAAACTTTGGTTGTCCTGTTGCTGAACATGATTATTCAGGACAGTGACTTGATTGACTGAGTTTCATGAAAATGGTGTATAACAGAGATTCCAGGAAGTTGGACCCTGCAGAGTAGTGGGCCTAGTGCAGTGAAGGGCAGGTGTGTGATAAAAAAAAATCTGTGGTGGGGCCATGTGGATCTGCCATTGTCTTCCAATTGGCTTGTGACTGACATGATGCAGCCAGCAGACGCTTCTATGTAAAGGTATCTTTTTATATGGAGAGGTTTCAGGCCAATGTTCAGAATCCGGTTGCTATGGTCAAGGAGGCAAGCTATGTGGAAGAGAAGCCTGGTTGGTACATTCTTCTGCAGGCCCTGACCCACCACAGGTGACAGAACTCCCTCCAGCACTGTGTCCCAGGTGAATTCCTTGTATTTCTTGAAGCAAATACGAAACTCCCAGTGCAGCAGCAAGAAACACCAGAAAACTGGAGGATGACCAAATGGCTTCAGAGTCCACAAGAGTAGACAATTAGTCCCCAGTTGCCACAGTTTACCTACAAACAGAAAATTAAAGACAGCTTCCTCATGTTTATTGGAAAATAAGAAATCATGTATTCCAGGTCACATAGAAGCATACCCAGATTTGATTGTCTCACTACAAAGGAAGCTAAATCTCCTGACTACAACACATATTTCAAGTGCCCAACCTCAGAGGCAGTTCCTCAAGAAGTCTTTAGTCCAGCAGAGCTCCATGTTTGTGGAGTGTTTACCCTGTCCCTTACTTTTGGAATCTCCTCTACCACCTCCAAGTTTGTGAACTCGTGAGCATATTTGATTCCAGATATGTATTCACAGATTTTCTAACTCTTCTCCTCTAATTGTGTCTAACTTGGGGCCAAGGTAATCTCAAGGCATTGTTATGCATGAGAGTGGGAAGATACTCTTGTAGCATATATTTGCATAAACATTGGAATCATTTTCCAAATGATTCCAAATCCCTGACACAAACCCATGCCAACTAGACTCTGACTACTAATTCTAATATGATGGAGAAAATTAACCCAAACAGAATAGAAATACAAGCAGTTCAGAGGACGAATGGTGTATCATTGGAATTGCCTTTTGCTTTATATAGGGTAGGAGTTATAAATCTAGTCAATTTTTTGTTGAAATGGTTCTCCATGTGTTTTTCAAGTTAACAAATATGTGAATTCCTGTCTACCTTTCTCTGTATCCTATTCAGCGCATGTATTTTTATATGCACATATAGAATCCTACCTGGTACCACACGTACATTCTTGTGAGGTGGCTCACTTGGCAGACACAAATTGTGAAAAGAGATCACTCCTACTAAACGCTGTTGAAACTGAAAATTCAAACTATTGATGAGCTTCCTAGTACAATAAAATTATACATGAATCCATGTTCAGTAAAACGAATTTATCTGGATCTGTGGATGACATATATTTCGTGGTGAATTTCAATTGGCTTATATTGCTACTTTTTAATGTCTGTTTGTGTGCGTGCCTGTGTGTGTGTGTGTGTGTGTGTGTGTGTGTTTATATATATATATATATACACACACACTCTACAGATTTTTCAAAATATGAAATATATGTGTCTTATTATACACTCCGTAAATTCATTCATATTCATGTATGTGGATTAATAATCAACTTTTCACAAGATTATTCTGAGAAATATTCATCCACCTGAACTACATATTTGATTCCTAGTACTGAAAACTAACAGTAAATGGTGCATACAAATCCTAATATCTCTGCAGTAACTGACACAGTTTTATATCAATGCAAGTAGATTCCTATGGGACGTGATGTGTATTTTGTCTTTCATTTTTATTCAATACTGGTACATTACTTTTTCTTCAGTTAATGCACATGGTAGGATATATATTTAATCCACTAGTTCAGAAATTTATAGGCATTTTGTCTTACTTTCCATCACTTCCTAATTCAGAAAACATGTTTTCCACAGGGTTTCTTGACTGGTCTTTTCATGAGACTTCTTTCACAAAATGCAAAGGTCACACTTATATTTGTACCGAAGTCTAAATGGAAAGTGAGTATGGATTACTAAAAACATCTATGTCCAGGTTGCCTAATGCTATCAAATGTCAATCCTATTGGTGGCTACATATTTGTTTCTTCCTAAGATTATATATTCAACCTCAACACTGTTGAAAATGCCTGATCCTATCACTTACTTTATACTTTGCCTGATTTCCTAATGTCTCTATTGATATATGGTTTCCTACATATTTTCCAGAGTTCATCAATGTGACTGGCTCTTCACATGTACTGATATTTACATTCATTCTCTACCCGAAACCCTACTGTTAAAGAACGTTTGGTTCAAATCCTATACTCACTCTGCTTTCTAAACCTACTGAATATCTTCCTAATCCTACTGACTATCCTTTTGACTGGATGTTCTTTTCGACATTCAATCATCCAAGGTACAAGGTCCTATGCCATTGTATATCAATTTATCTGAGACATCTGTGCAGAATATAATTCAAAGCTGAGTATCCCAATCAAGGGCCCAATGCACTTCTGGGTTTCAAATCTTACCTAGATTTCTGTGTTCATACTTATATTTCACCTATATATTCTTGTAAATATCGCAGGTTCCCAAAACCATTATTCATCGCACAGAATGATTCCTAACCCAAATCAAACCTGTTATTAACCCTAAGCATACACTGTTCCATCAATCTATCTTTACAATAGAGCAGGGACAGAGTTGGTCTTACAATACAGGAATTTAGGGTATCTTCCACCTGCTGAAAACTCAAAGGTCCATGCATAAATGATCCCTGGAGAAGACTTAGGCAGCTATGAAGGACCTGAGAGGGCAAAATCATCTTCCATGGCAAAAAAACCGGTCAGGATGAAGTATTGTGTCTGAATCAGTCGCTCTCTTCTTAATGTAGAGAAGATGGACAAAACCAGGCCTGTGTGGAGAGCTGTTCCATGGTGCCTGTGGTTGATATACCATTCTAACTTATGACTGAGTCAGAGAAAGTAGGGGCAGCCTCCATCTCATGGGACCTTTGTAAAGAACTGTTAGGACAAAGTGGTTGCCAAGGTATTGACCTCATTCAATTCCTGAAGGAAGTGACCTACCTCACTTCCTTGGTGACACAACTCTCTGAACTTGGGATCCAGGAAGCCAGCCACCCAGAGCCAGTGCCAGTCCCATTCCCAGTGGGCACACTTGTTTGAATTTTCCAAGGACAGAGTCAGTCTTTCTTGGTACCTCCTGATGTGAGGATGACCAAATGCCAGGAGAACTCTGAAGAGGGGCCTTTCCTGAGAAAGCAGGTAGTGGCTCATTGCTGGCTCCTGACAACTTAACAGAGTTGGCAAAAGGGACCTGATCTGATACAGGACAGGCCATTTGGGGGGAACACCAGTCAGAGGACACTCCGGATAGTCACAGACCTAGTTGTGGGAATGAGGTGCCTTAGTGGGTGTGGGTGTGAGTTCGTGGTTTTGTCTCATGTTCTGAGAATAGGTAGCAAAGGTTGTTTGTTTGGTTTGGAGTCGGCTGTTTCTAGTAAGTCGTTTGAGAAGGCGAGTTTTTCTATGTCTGTGTATCCACTGTGTCCGTGGTTGTAGTTATTAGAAAAGCCAATACATCAATGGAGGTGTCCTGACTAGTAGGAAGCTTCCAGGCATTTATTCTGCCCTTTTTATGAATGGACTGCAGCTTTCCTTATGGATAGACAACACCTACTATCTTCCCAAGTTCCTGTTCACCTCCTGATTTCTGGCCTCTCTCCAGAATAGGCTCATGGTTTTGTGTCCAAGATATGTACCACTTCCAAACTCTGTGACATAGCCATGTACTGGATAGCTGAATGGAATGGGAACATCTCAGAAACCTCAGAGATCAGTGTAACCAGAAAAGTCTCAGTGGAGAAACCCTGCTTTGGGCAATTTGCTTACCTATGGTTCCCTTGCCCTGAATGTTAGGAATGTCTTTGCCTCAGGCCACCCGTTTGTGGAGCCTGAAGAAAACAGTTTTCAAATTGAAATGAATGGGCATCACCTGTGGCTCTTTGCTTAATTTCTTTGGAAAGGGATGTGTCTGAATCAGCCTCTTGGCCCTGTGTGAGGTTGTGGCTTTGATTCTCAGAACCTGATAGATCTAAAGAAAAATCCCATGTGTGCATCCAAAACCAAAATTGCCAAAAGAGCAGTCATTGCTGATGAAGTCTTTCACCTCCCTCTGTAAGTTTTTTGACCTCTATCAAGTGAGAATAGGAAAGATACACCAAGTCAATTGATGGCTCCTATTGGAAAAATTCTATCACTGATGACAGCATCAGCATAAGTACCCCAACAGTACGACAATTCGCTGCAGCAGCAGATAGTTCACAATGCATACAAGTGAGTTCACAATGCATACAAGTGATACATAATCCAGGCAAGTTCTGCAAGCAGTTCAGTGATGGCTATTGCAGAATCTGTAGATTGGTTTTATCTTTGTCTTCACTGGCACTGGGATGAAAATAGGAATTCTGGCAGTAATGGCTAAAGAAAAAATTATGTAACATTCCTGAGGGCACTAAAAGAAAACAATTTTCTTAACAATTTACATTATCTTGAAGAGAATAATTAAATATAATGAAAAGGAAAAGTGAAAGTAAACAAGCACGTCTGTTAACCTCCTATTTTTTCACATATTAAGACAATCCTGAACAGTTGTTTTCCCAATTTAAATTAAACAATTTAATTCACGTGAATAAAAAAAAATGGATATATTATTTCATTAGCACTCATCATATGTGATATATGGACATACTCACATTCAAATATATAACACAAAACACAAGTGTGCACACATAATAAATACATACAACACATAATATAATAGTAAAGGCCTTATAACTTTTTACATGTGAAATCATCATTGCAATGTTTAAAAACTCTATAGTCAAAAAATAGAACTGATAAGCAAAACATTATCCTAGGTCTGTATGAGCTCAAAAAAAACAAAAGAGAACTTCATGATGTGGGAAAGGGCAATAATAAAATAGATATTGAAAAAAGCATCCCTGTTCTGTCGCAGATGTAAGGATAGCCAAACTGGAGTTTTCGATATCAGCTGTTATGGATTTGAGCCAAATCATCTTATTTTGGTCTATTGAAAGCGCTTCAGTTAATCTCTCTGGAATCCAAATCGGCTGCTGTTCTCCTTGTGGAAACACATAAACAGACCCCCGACTCCAGGCAATCACTGGGTCGGGACCTTAGTTAATCTCTCTGGAATCCAAATCGGCTGCTGTTCTTCCTGTGGAAACCCAAAAACAGACCTCCAACTCCAGAAAATTAATGGGTCAGGACCTTTCCATTTTCCTGTTAGAATATCCTTCCAAAGTACCTCGGGCTTATACACATTTTTTGGACACTTATGCCTTTCTGCAGCACTAAGTCCTGAAAATCCAAATTTAAAAAGTTTAGATTAAAAAGGGTTATTTTAATTTTATCTTTGGGGAATTTATATTCCTTCCCAATTCTGTCTTCTTACTTTAATGAGTACATTTTAATAGTGTGATGTGCTCTTTCAACTATGGCTTGTCCCTGTGGATTGTATGGGTTTCCTGTTATATGAGTAATGCCAAATGATGAGCAAACTGGTTTAAAAGAGGTAGAAGTATAACCGGGGGCATTATCTGTTTTTTACTGTTTTGGAATGACCACAGTGGCAAAATTTTGTAAGCAATGAGCTATAACATCTTTAGTTTTTTTTTCCCCCATGAAGGGAGCCCATCAAAAATCCAGAAGAAGTATCAACTGTAACATGCAAATATTTTACTTTTCCAAATTCTGGCAAGTGTGTGACTTCCATCTGCCATATATGGTAAGGTATCAATCCTCTAGGATTGACTCTAAGATTAAAATGTGGTAAAATGGTCACACAATTTTGACATTGTTTTATTATTTGTCTAGCTTGCTCCTTAGTTATTTTAAAATGCTTTTGTAAAGTATTAGCATTGATATGGAACTTTTCATGAAAATTTATAGCTTCTTCTAGTGTAGAGAAAATATGTATGTATGTCATGTGTAGTTTTACCTGCTAAATCATTGCCCAAACTAAGGGCTCCAGGCAATCCTGTATGTGCCAAGATATGTCCTATTAAGAATGGATCTTTTCTGTCCCAGATTAGACTTTGTATACTGGAAAGCAAAGAGAAAACAGTAGAGGAAGGGGAAATCCTACCAGCATCTTCAAGGAATACTATAGCATTAACTATATACTGACTATTGGAAAATAAATTAAACACAGAATCTTTAAACATCACAAAAGCTTATAATACTGCATTAAGCTCTACCTTTTGAGGTGATTGTTGGGGTGCTAAAAATGTAAAAATTTGATCAGGTGTAACTATTGCTGCTGTACCATTATTTGACCCATCAGTGAATATATTTGGAGCATTCATGATAGGTGTTTTCTTGTAATTTTTGGAAAAATTACAGGATGCAATGACCCAAAAGACAATAAAAGATTAGATGGTAAGTGGTTATCAAATGAAACATTAGATTTACACAGGATTATTGCCCAAGTATTTAACTCATTAGCTAATTCATCAATTTGATTCATAGTGTATGGAGTAATAATTTTATTGGGAGAAATTCCAAACACTCCCTTTGCTGCTTTTATTCCTATTAGTATTAATTGTCCCTAAGCCTCAGGATACCTAGTAATAATAGTGTTAGAAGAATAAGATAAATGTATCCATAATAATGGACCTTCTTGCCAAAATACTCCTGTAGGAATATTTTTTTGTTGGTAGCACAATGAATAATAGAGGCATTATTTTATCAAATCTATCCAAATGCATATTTCCCATATATGTTTCAATGATTTTTAATGCCTTTCTTGCTTCAGGCATTAACATTCTGGGTGAATTTGGATCAGATGGACCTTTTAGGATATCAAATATAGGTCCCAACTCTCCTGTTGGTATACCTAGATAAGGCCTTATCCAATTAATGTCTCCTAATAACTTTTGAAAGTCATTAATTGATTTGAGTTGATCTACTCGTATTTGAATTTTTGGTGGACTGACCATGGTTGAGGATAATAGAACTCCTAAATAATTAATTGGAAAATTTAATTGTACTTTATCAATTGATATCCCTAGATTATAATTTTTTAATAAGTTTGTAAGTGTGGCATAACATTCTAGCAATGGGTTTTTAACTTGTGTGCTAATAACACATCATCCATATTGTGAAATATTTGTAGTTCAGGATTTTGATTTCTAAGTGGCTGGATTACTTTGTTAACATAAATTTGACAAATAGTTGGGCTGTTAGCCATCCCTTGAGGGAATACTTTCCACTCATACCTCTGATCAGGACCTTCATGATTCAGTGCAGGGATAGTAAATGCAAAACTTGGACTATCCTCAGGAAGAATTGGAAATGAAAAAAAAAAAAACAATCTTTAATATGTATAACTAAAACATACCAAGTTTTTGGCAAAGCAGACAATTGAGGAATCCTTGATTGAGCAGGTCCCAAAATAACCATCTCATTATTAATGGCTCTTAAATCTTCCAATAATCTCCATTTACCAGATTTCTTTTTGATGACAAAAATGAAAGTATAATGGGGAGATACAGAAGGTTGTATATGTTTTTCCGCTAATTGTTGTTTGACCAGGAACTGGGCTGCTTGTATCTTTTCTTTAGTCAGGGTCCACTGAAGAACCCATACTGGTCTTTCTGATTTCCAAGTAATTTTTATTGTCTCAGTGGCCCTTTCTGAAAATCCAACCCATGTCTGTCTGTTGCTTGGTCTATTTGTATTGGTGCTGATATACCTTGATCTTGTTTTTCTAATCTTTTTCCTTTCCTAAAACCTTCTCTAGCCATAATAGTGGGTGCATTTTGATTGATGTTATTTGTTAATGTCAAACCTAATTGATCTAGGACATCTCATCCCCATAAATTTATGGGAAGATGATCCAATACATATGGCTGTATAGTTCTTTCACATTCTTCAGGATCCTTCCAATCCAATGCCATTGCACTTCTATGGGGATTAGTTGCCACTCCTAGGTCTCAAAGTATTTTAGTGTACTGTTGTAATGGCCAATGTTTTGGCCATTCTTGATGAGAGACGATGCTAACATCTGCACCTGTATCAAGTAGCCCATTAAATTCATGTCCTTGAATATTTAGTTTTAGCCTGGGGCGAGAATCTAAATTTAAAGAAAGCATAACCAAATCTACACCTGTGGAGCCTAATCCCTTGGAACCTCTTTCTACAGCACGACTGGAAAATTGATCATGCAGACTGAGTATTATTAGTAACTGAGCTATTCTATCTCCTGGTGAAATTACTGATATGTCCTTTGGAGAACTGGGTATAATTTTATTTCACCTTCATAATCGGGATCAATTACCCAAGGACTCATCATAAGTCCTTTTAGATTAGAAGAGCTGCGTCCCAATAAAAGCCTACCGTTCCTTTGAGAAGAGGTCCTCTCACCCTGTGTGAATGATTTGAACCCCCATCTCTACAGTTAGTACTGATCTGACGGAGGTGCAGATATCTAACCCTGCGCTCCCTCTGATTTGTCTGATGAGGCGTCTGATGGACAATGTGTCCTGGGCACTACACTGATGGGGTTGCTGGGTTCCTCCAGTGCTCTGTATATTTGTGGTTTTGGGCCCCAGAGCATTGGGCTCCCCTGTCCATTTTTTGGCAATGGAGCCCGATGCCTTTCTCCATGATATCGTGGATAAACAGCTAATCCTTGTTCATTTTTGATAATGAAGTACCCTCTATGGTGGTTTGAGAACGGCATTCATTAGCCCAATGTCTCCCTCTATGGCATCGTGGGCAAATACCCACGTATTCTACTCCTTTGGTACCTAGTTTTGTTAAACCCTCTTCCTATGGAGCAATTCCTTTTAAAATGTCCTGTTTGTTCACAATTGTAGCATGTTCCTGGTCTGGCATCTAAAGCCTGTTTTACTGCAGCTGCCACAAATTGCCCTTGTTCATTGATGTCTCTGGCATCTAAAGCCTGTTTTACTGCAGCTGCCATGACTTTCTCTTATTCATTAATGTCTTTACATAATTTAATATATGTGTTTAAATCTGCCTCTGCAGCAATTTTTGCGTATACGCCAGGATCATATGCAATTGGTTGCTGCTGATCCTCATAAGGTCCCTTTCTAACAACATATCTAGATTTCTCTGAGGATAACCAGTTTCTGCATTACGCCTAGCCGTCTCCTTGCAAAATTCCTCATTGGCAACCTTCCATAAAAGGTATTCACCTCCATTTAGCACAGCTTTACACATATTAGCCCAATCTACTGGCGTCATATTCAAGTTGTTAATGGATTCGACCAAGCTTACAATGAAGGGTGCTTGAGGACCATAGGTTGTTACAGCCCCTTTTAGCTGCTTCACTATTTTGAAATTTAAAGCATGGTGAATTCGCTGCCCTCCTACCTCAAAATCAGGGCATGTTCATACTTGAGATCCTGTCTCAGGATCCGAACTATCAACTGTGGGGTTTGGGGGCCTCCCAGCATATGGAGGTGGCCTTGTTATTTGGACATTTACATCCTCTGGTGATAGAAAGGTGTTAGTAACAGTCTCCTTTTGTAACTTTGCCCCTGATGGCTTTTTCTGCCCTAAGCTTTGTTTTTCTATCTTTGTCTGAACTGAAGTCTTTGGACTAAGCAAACCAGATATGAACGTCCTCAATGGCAATGTGCCAACTGGCAGAGTCCCTGGGCTGTTCTTTTACCCCCTTTTAAATCTTCACCATGATGGTTCCATTATGGTATATTTAACAACTCCTTAAAAATCCATGGGCTACATTTTTGTATTGTATCAACGTATGCCCTGACTGTTCTTGACTTTACTGAGATGCCTCCTTCCTCTAACAATTTACTTAACACTCTTTCAGTTTGTTTTTTTTACTAATTTCTGATCCCGTATTTCTACTATAATACAACCCAACAAGACGATGCCAAACAAAACCGAGACAGAATAAAATAAAAAGGGAACAACAAAAAGTCATTATAGCCTTTATATCCTACTGACATGTGCATCCGTCCTTTCTCCCTATCTGTTCCTCAGAAGTAAATAATTTTTTCTCAGATGTGAGCGGTTTTTCATCCATCTCACTCATCTCCATGGACAGGCAACAAAAGTGAAGCAAAACAAAAGAGGAATCTTAAATGGCTACCCATCCTCTCGCCCTTCGCTCAGGGGCGAGCAGTTTACCTTATCACTTACCCTCAGTGGCTCCCCGTGCAAGCCATAAAAATGCTGCAGTCTGGCTGGGCACGATTCAAGAGCCACTTTTCAAAAGAAACAAACTTTATTTTTAGAACCACACATGCCAAACAAAACAGCTCGTCAGGAAAAACCCTCAGAGCCCAACTGCCACCACTGGCTTCCTTGCAAAGTTTCTGTCACACCCACAAGCCTCTCCACCTCCCACAATCCTCCTGCTCTTGAGGCTATTTAGCTGGGTCAGGTGGGTGGAGCCAAAAAAGTCCCACAATGAGCAGCTCTGTGGTCTGAAAGGGCAGGGAAACTGCCTAATGAGCATCACTGCAGAGGAGCCAATCAGCTAGATGTTGCTGGGGCCGCTGTGAGCCAATAATCATCTGGCAGGGGAATGTTGCTGGTAGCTGGAAGTTTAATGGGGCCCCTTAAGCTGTGGCTTTCAACAAATTGGTGTCTCCTTTCTCTGTAGACTATTCAGCACGTGTATTTTTATATGCACATATAGAATCCTACCTGTTATCACACGTACATTTTTGTGAGGTTGCTGACTAGGCAGATACAAGTTATGAGAAGAGATCACTCCTCTTAAATAATGTTGGAATTGAAAATTCAACCTATGGGTGAGCTTGCTAGTAGAACAACATTATATATAGATCCATTTTCAGTGAAATCAATATTTTTGCACCTGTGGATGATACATATTTCATGATGAATTTCGATTGGCAAATATATTGCTAGTTTTAATGTCTGTCTCTGTGTGTGTGTGTGTGTGTGTGTGTGTGTGTGTGTGTGTGTATATATATATATATATATATATATATATATATATATATATACTCTCCAAATTTTTCAAAATACGAAATATATGAATCTTATTATACACTCCTTAAAATCATTCATATTTATGTATGTGGATTTATGATCAACTATTTTCAAGATTATTCTCAGAAATATTCATCCACCTTAAATACAGATTTGTTTCCTAGTAAAGAAGACTAACTTCAGTGAATGGTGCACACAAATCCTAATATTTCTACAGTAAAAGCTAGTTCAACATCAATGCAAGCATTTTCCTATGGGACATGATGTGTATTTTGCAGTTCATTTTTATTAAACAGTGGTACATTACTATTTCTTCAGTTTATGCACATCATATGATATATATTTCATCCACAAGTTCACAAATTTATAGGCATTTGTTTCAATTTCAATCACCTCCTGCTTCAGAACACATATATTCCTCCAGGGTTCTTGACTGGTGTTGTCATGAGACTTCTTTCCAAACACATTATTTTTGATTTTCATAATCATATTTGAAGCAAAACTCACACACTCTTCATGATAAACCATAACCCTAATATTACCGTTAGATGTATAACTGGTTGTAATGAATGTATGAATATCAATTTAAGATTTCCAGTATATTTTCAGATATCAAATCAATCCACTATTTAAAGTTGGAACCAGTTATATTATTTATTCACAGTATGGTCTATTCATACATTATTTCTATATCCATTGACACAGGGTACTCCACTTTTTCCCCCCAATATTTATACGTCTTCAAAATATTGCCCCCAGTAATGGTGGAAGAAATGCTCATGTCACCTGATCTACATATAAATTTTAACACAGTAATATTCTGGACACAGAAAGCAAAAGTCACTCTTATGATTGTAGCAAAGCCTAAAAGAAAAGTGAGCATGGATTACTAAAAATATCCATGTCCCGGTTTCTTAATGCTGTAAAATGTAAATCCTATTGATAAATCCTATGTATTTGTTTCTTTCTAAGATTATATATTCAAACTCAACCCTGTTCAAAATGTCTAATCCTATCCCTCACTTTATACATTGCCTGATTTCTTAAAGTCTCTATTGATATCTGCTTTCCTACATATTTTCCCCATTTCATCATTGTGTCTCACTCTACACATGTGCTGATATTTACATTCACTCTCTTATTGAAAACCAATTGCTAAAAATCCTTTGGTCCAAATCCTATACTCATTGTTGTTTCTAAACCTAGAGAATATCGTCCTAAACCTACGGACTTTCCCTTTGTGACTGGATGTTCTCTTCAACTTTCAATCATCCAAGGTACAAGGTCCTATGTCATTGTATATCGATTTATCTGAGACATCTGTGCAGAACATAATTCAAAGCTAAGTAACCCACTCAATGGCCCAATGCCCATCTGAGCTTCAAATCCTGCCTAGATTTCTGTTTTCATACTTTTATTTTACCTATATATTCTTGTAAATATTGCAGATTCCCAGAACGAATATTCATCCTGCAGAATGATTGCTAACCCAAATCGAACGTGTTATTAACCCTAACCATACACTGTTTCCTCAATCTAACTTTACAGAAGAGCAGGGACAGTGTGACCAGGAAAGTCTCAGTGGAGAAACCCTGCTTTGGGCCTTTTGCTTACCTATTTTTCTGTTGCCCTGAATGTCAGGAAGTTCTTTACCTCAGGCTAACCCTTTGTAAAGCCTGAAGAAAACAGTTTTCAAATGGAAATGAATGGGCATCACCTATGGCTCTTTGCTTAATTTCTTTGGAAAGGGATGTGTCTGAATCAGCCTCTTGGCCCTGTGTGAGGCTGTGACTTAGATTCTCAGCACCTGATGGATCTAAAGAAAGATCCCATGTGTGCATCCAAAACCAAAATGGCAAAAAGTTCACTCATTTTGGATGAAGTATCTTCCCTTCCTCTATTAGATTCCTGACCTCCATCAATTGAGAATAGGGATTTTTTGGGTCATATGAGTTCTTCAATCCCTAAAGAGGTGCTTGGGTTTCTCATGATTCCAATTCACATAAAGAATCTGTACCTATCAATCAGAAGTAGTCAGTTAATATTGCTCCCAGAAATGGTGGAAGAAATACTCATGTCACCTGATCTTCATATACATTTATTCACAGAAATATACTGGACACTAAATTCAAAGTTCACATTTATGATTGTACCAAAGCCAAAATGGAAAATTAACATGGATTACTAAAATCATCCATGTCCAAGATTACTTATGCTCTCAAATGTCAATCCTATTGATGACTACATATTTGTTTCTTCCTAAGATTGCATATTCAAACTCAACCCTTTGAAAATGTCTAAGCCGATCTCTCACTTTTTACTTTGCCTGATTTTATAATGTCCCTATTGATATCTGCTTACCTACATATTTTTCCCACTTCATCATTGTGACAGACTCTTCACATATGCTGACATTTAAATTCATTTTCTAACCGAAACCCTATTGCTAAAGAAATTTTGTTCCAAATCATACACTCACCCTTTTTTCTATACCTACCTACTATCTTCCTATTCCTACTGACTATCCCTTTTTGACTGGATGTTCCCTTCTACATTCAATCATCCAAGGTACAAGGTCCCATGCCATTGTATATTGATTTATCTGAGACATCTGTGCAGAATGTAATTCAATGCTAAGTACCACAATCAAGGGCCCAATGCCCTTCTGGGCTTCCAATCTTACTTGGATTTCTGTTTTCATACACACTGTTCACCTCTATATTCTTATAAATTTCGCAGGTTGCCAATACCATTATTCATCCACAAAATGATTCCTAACCCAAATTGAACCTGTTATTAACCCTAAACATACATTGTTCCCTCAATCTTACTTTACAGAAGAGCAGGGACAGAGGTGGTCTTATAATACTGGAATGTAGGGATCCTCTACCTGCTGAGAACTTCAAAGATCCATGCTGAAAGGATCCCTGGAGAATATGTAGGCAGTTATGAAGGACCTGAGAGAGCACAAGTCATCTTCCATGGCAAACAACCTGGTCAGGATGAAGGGTTGTGTCTTAATCAGCCTCTCTCTTCTTAATGTAGAGAAGATGGACCAAATCAGGCCTGTATGGAGAGCTGTTCCCAGGTGCCTATGGTTGATATACCATTTTAACTTGTGAAATTGTCACATTAAGTAGGGGAAGCCTCCATCTCATGGGACCCTTGGAAGCAACTGTTAGGACAAAGTGGTTGCCAAGGCAGTGACTTCATTCAGATCCTGAAGGAAGTAACCTCACCTCACTTCCTCGGTGATGGAAATTGACATCCAGGAAGCCAAGCACACAGAGCCTGTCCCAGTCCCACTCCCAGTGGTGTCACTAGTTTTTAATTACCAAGGACAGAGTCAGTCTATCTTGGTACCTACAGATGTGAGAATGGCCATATGCCAGGAAAGCTCTGAAGAGGGGGCTTGTATGAGAAAAGAGATAGTGGCTCACCACTGGCTTCTGACAAGTCTCAGTGAAGAAACCCTGCTTTGGTACTTTTAATTACCTATTGTTCTGTTGCTCTGAATGTCAGGAAGTTTTTTGCCTCAGGCCACCCCTTTGGGAAGCCTGAAGAAAAGAGTTTTCAAATGGAAATGAATGGGCATCATCTGTGGCTCCTTGCTTAATTGCTTTGGAAAGGGATGTGTCTGAATCAGCCTCTTGGCCCTGTGTGAGGCTACGGCTTAGATTCTCAGCACCTAATGGATCTAAAGAAACATCCCACGTTTGCATCCAAAACCAAAAAAGCCAAAAGAGCAGTCATTGTGGATGAAGTCTCTCACCTTCCTCTGTAAGGTTCCTGACGTCCATCTATGAGAATAGGGATCCTTTGGGTCCAATGAGTTCTTCAAAGCCCTGCAGAGACTAGACCATACGTTCATAGGTTTCTCATGACTCCAATTAACATAAAGAATCTAAACCCCACAGTCATTAGGCCTCAAAATGGAGAATCAGAGCAGTATTAAGGGCAGGCCTCTTTGATCACTCCTGGTTCACAGGAAGGGTGTCCCAGCCACACTGACTTTAGGCAAATGGGGGCAAGGGACCTTATTTTGGATACTGTCTTTGGCTGTGCCCCTCATGAAAAACTACAGCCTGAGGTTATGATGAGTGTCGATATGAAAGAAGATGAGGGCCATGTGGAAGTGTTTTGCTTTTAATTGTGTTCATTTTTGTGGCTGTTGGAAAAGATGATGGGTCCACCTGGTCTTGAACACTGGTGTGATTCCCCTTAGAGACTGAGTTATGGAATGGACCTCAAAGAAGTATTGCCATGTATTGTTTTGGGATTTTAGGACGCCACGCATGAGAGTTGCCCTTGGAAACTGAGATCTAGGCCCAGGGTGGCTTTCCACAGAGCACTGGGAATCTCAGGAAGAATATCACATGATTTTATTCTTAAAGAATTGGCAGCCATAGTTGCAAGTCAAAACACAAATGGACCACACATTGTAGACCTCAAACGCCTGGCTTAATGTGACCTTTTTGCCTGTCTTTGGGAAGCCTTGCCTGTTAGAATTCTCCAGAGCTTTTATTGAAATGAGCTTCCTCTCCATTTAATGGTTCCTGAATGAATTGAAACCCACAGTGCCTCCAACTTCATCCTTGACAAATGCCTGATAAAAAACATGAAATTTTTGAAATTCCCATGACCACTTCGCACTGTAGAATCTTTGGATGTCCTATTGATGATCACGAGTGTACCAGACAGTGCCTGATTGACTGGGTTTCATGAAAATGGTGTAGAACAGAGATGGCAGTAATTTGGAGCCTGCTGAGTAGTTGGCCTAGAAAAGTGGTGTGAAGGTGTGTGTTAAAACATCTGTGGTTGGGTGATGTGGATCTGCCATTGGCTTTCAAATGGTTTGTGACTGACATGGTGCAGCCCCCAGACCCTTGTATGTAAAGGCATGTTGTTATATGGAGAGGTTTCAGTGCAATGTTTAGAATCAGATTGCTAAGGTGAAAGGGGCAAGCTATGTGGGATAGAAGCCTGATTGGTGCATTCTCCTGCAGACCCTTACCCACCACATGTGACAGAACTCTTTTCAGTACTGTGTCCCAGTTGAACTCTTCGTATTTTATGAAGCAAATACCAAACTTCCAGTGCAGCTGCAAGAAACACAACAAAATTGGAGGATGAGCAAATGGCTTCCAAACTGGAAGACACTTAGCCGCCAGTGACAACAGTTTACCTACAAAAAGAGAATTCAGCACTGCTGCCTCATGTCCTTTGGAAAATAAGAAACCATGTCCTCCAGGTAACATACATGCAGACCCAGCTTAATGGTCTCACTACAAAGGGAGCTAAAACTCCTGACAACAACATATATTTTAAGTGCCCAACCTCAGAGGCAGTTTCTCAAGAAGTCTTTAGTCCAGCAGAGCTCCATGTTTGTGGAGTTTTACCCTATCCCTTACATTTGGAAACTCCTCTACCACCTCCAAAGTTGTGAACTCCTGAGCATTTTCCATTCTTGATGTGTATTCACAGATTTTCTAACTCTTCTCCTCTAATTGTGTCTTAGTTGGGGTGAAGGTAATGTCAAGGCATTGTTCTGAATGAGAGTGTGAAGATTTTTGGGTAGCACATATTTGCATACACATTGGATTCTTTCTCCAATTTTTCATTTGAAATACTGAATCCCTGACTGTAAGGGGTAGAAGGAATTCTTTTTCAAAGAATAGCCTGACACTTACAAGAAACAGCCCCCAGGGAGACATCCTGTCTGGGAGACATCCTGTAGTCATCTGTGTTCCTGAGACATCCTGTGGCCATCTGTCTTCCTGAAATATTCTGAGGTTATCTCACCTTGTGAAGACATCCAGGAACTGCCGATAAGAGAGCTTTCAAATCTCCAGCATATAAATTCCCCTGTGTGAACAATAAAAGCTTGCATCTTGATCAGAACTTTTGTCTTGCTGTCATCTCTCATGTCTCTTGTCCCTTCATTCCTCCCCATCTAGGTTCGCTACCCACGTTGATGTGTCCTGCAGGCTGGGACAACTGGCGCCCAATGACTGGGGCTAGAGCCTTTGACTGAGGGGGAACCCCGTCCTCCTGGAAGATTTGGAGAAGTGGAGCTCACGATTGCCTCAGCAGACACCACTGAGAGACAGATCCAGGAGGAGAGTGGGGATGACGCACAGTGAGTGACCCACCATGGGAAAAGCAATTTCGTCACATGATTTGTTTTTGTCAGGCCAAAAGGAATCCTTAAATACATGGGGGCACGTGTTAAGAAAAATGACTTAAATTTTTTCTTTTCATACATTGAAAAATTGTTTCCATGGTTTCCCCTTGAAGGGACCATTGATGGTAAAAGATGGCTTAGATTAGGAGACATTTTAAAAGATTATTATGAATCCTTTGGCCCAGAAAAACTGTCTGTTCCTACCTTTTCTTTCTGGAAATAAATTAGTGAAATTCTTAAAAGTTCACCCTTTGACAATGGTACCTTAATACTTGTCAGGATTGGGGAAGAGACTATGCAAAAGACCTCTCGTCCCTTCTCGGCATGCCCATCAGTTAGTATAGACATAGACCCTTCTTAGTCTCCCCAGGACCCTGGGAACCTTCCTGATCTTCCTCAAAATCCCACCCTAATGAATAAGGCTCCAATGGTTTCCAACAGCCTTTATTCAGTTTTAAATCCCAGATAAACATTGACCCCTGGGGAGGAGGCTACCTTGGAGAAGGAAGCAGCTCGCTACCATTCAGAAGACCCGCCACCTCTCAGGACCCTGCCACAGCCTATAGGACTTACACATTCCCCTCCCTCCTATATCCCTCCTGCCTTTTGTGCTGTGGCCCTTCAGGGGCCAAATGTCCCCCCAGATATTTTTTCCCCACTTCCCTTGCCTAATCCGCCTCCCTTGAGAGAGTCTCTCCAACATGGATGGGAACAGATCCAATTTTTAAAAGAATAAAGATCCCTTGACTCTGAGCTCTCTCCATTAGCCTTAGGAATAGAGTCAACACAAGCTGACCCACAGTGGTCTAATACAAAGGCGAAGCCGTTCCATCGACCTGTGCTCGCCTTCCCAGTCACCAACAGTCAGATAGATAAGCCTGCTCAGGCTGAGGTCAAAGACTTAGAAGAGGATCAAGAGGAGGAAGTGGAGGAAATGGATCAAGGAGATCAGGACTTAGAGGATGAGAAGTTCACCCCTAGGCAGGAAGGAACCCAGAGTGTCTACAAAAAATTTAGCCTCCATTTTCTTGAAAAACTTAAAAAGGCTTGTGCTCACTATGGCCCCACTGTGCCCTACACGTTGGCTTTATTAGAAAGCCACAACACACAATTTCTTACTCCCAATGATTGGAAATTTTTAGACCGAGCTGCCCTCAGTGCCGGAGACTTCCTACTATGGAATGCAGATTTCAAAGAGCCCTATCAGAAACTGCTCAAAAAAAAAATTTAACAAAGGCCTTCTCTAAATCCTGGACTTATGTTAAGCTAGTGGGCAATGCAACTTTTGACACTAAAACTAAACAGGCACGTTTCCCTGCTGGACTTTTTGCACAGATTTAGATGGCTGGCTTACATACTTGGAGACGCCTCCCTGAAAGGGCCTCGGCTATCACTTCCCTGGCCAGAATTCGACAAGGGCCCGACGAGCCTTATAGCGACTTTGTTCCCGGCTTAACCTAGCTGCGGAATGCGTGCTTGGACCAAGCAAAAAGCGAAAGCACCTTTGTAAAACATCTTGCCTTTGAAAACGCCAACCCAGCATGTCAGGATGTTCTTCGACATCATAAGGATAAAGGGAAACTTTCTGACTTTATTAGAGTCTGTGCAGGGGTGGGTGCAGCCCATGCCATGGGTCTCACTTTAGTGCTCCCTTTACCAAGGCCTTTTACAATCCTGGCTCACGTATTTGCTTTACTTGTAAACAACCAGGCCATTTTGCACGCAAGTGTCCGACAGGCAAACAAAGAGTAAGAATAGCGTCTCCTCAAACTGGAGCTAAACCGCCCCCAGCTACACTTTGTCCTTGATATGGTAAAGTTCATCACTGGGCCAGTGAGTGTAGATCAATGACAAATGCCCTCGGACAGCCTATTACTTCCTGCTTCTCAGGAAACTCCCTGGGGCAATAAGGTTTGTTCCCTTCCAAACTCCCAACCTACCTCAAAATCCTTCTCCACAATTGGCTCCCTCCAACTACCCACTCCAGGCAGTGCAGGATTGGACCTCTGTACCACCACTGATACAACATTAGACTCAATGCAAGGGCCCCAGATAATACCAACTGGAATTATGGGTCCCCCTCCATCTCATACGTGTGCCCTTCTTCTTGGAAGAGCCTCTACTACCTTAGAAGGTGTTCAGGTCTTCCCTGGCATTAATGATAATGATTTCACTGGAGAAATAAAAATACTGGCCACAGTTATTAATAGAGTTGCGGCCATCCCAGGAGGAAAAAGTCTTGCACAATTAATACTCCTTCCCTTAGATTAAGGGGCACTTCCACCACCCAAACCTACTGTGGGGGACTGCCTCCTTGGGCTCCTCTGAGGTATATTGGGTTCATCCCATTTCTCATAATAAACACACCCTTACCTTACTTATTGAAGGAAAGGAATTCCAAGCAATTTTAGTTACTGGAGTTGATGCGACAATTATTTCTCAAAAATACTGGCGATCAGGTTGGCCCCTCACCCCATCCTTGACTGACCTTAAAGGGATAGGAAAGTCAAAAAATCCTCTGGTCAGCTCTACTGCTCTTAGCTGGACTGATAAAGAGGGTAATAAGGGAACTGTCACTTATTTCGTTGTTCCTGACCTCCCTGTTTACCTATGGGCCCGAGATATTTTGAGTCAAAAGGAAGTTATTCTTGCCAGTCCCAATTCCATGGTGACTCATCAAATGCTCCGTATGAATTTTGTCCCTGGTACAGGCCTTGGGAGGCTGAGACAAGGACTGGTGGGGCTTATACAACCCATAAAAAAATACATATGGACTTGGATATTTGGATTTTTAGTATCGGTCCCTGACCCTCCTGTACCCCATGCAGATAAAATTATTTGGGAGACTCAGACTCTTGTGTGGGTGGATCAGTGGCCCCTTACCCATGAAAATTTGGAGGCTGCCTCCATGTTAGTGAAGGAACAGGTGGCAGCCCGCCATGTAGAGCCCTCAACCTCACCATCGTACACTCCTATTTTTGTTATCAAGAAAAAATCAGGCAAGTGGTGCCATTTACAAGATTTGTGTGCCATTAATAAAGTTATACTCCCGATGGGAGCACTACAGCCAGACATTCCCACACCAGTGGCTATTCACAAAAACTATTGTAAAATGGTTATGGACTTAAAAGTTTGCTTTTTTATCATTCCTTTACATCCTGAGGATAGACCCTATTTTGCCTTTAGTCTTTCTTGCATTAATATTCAGGGCCCTATGCAGAGACTTCAATGGAAGGTTCTTCCCCAAGGTATGGCCAACAGCCCTACTCTTTGCCAAAAATAGGTTGCTCAAGCAGTAGACCCTGTGAGAGAGTGAGGGCCACAAATTTATATTTTACTTTATATGGATGATTTGTTAATTGCTGCACCTAATACCCATGACCTTAATAATTGTTACTTGGACTTTTACAAAATCCTCACTACCTTGGGACTACAGATAGCTCCTAATAAGGTTCAAACACAGGACTCTTATAAGAGTTTGGGCCTTAAAATTCTAGAAAATCAGATCCAAATTTCTAAAATACAAGGACGTGTGGACCATCTTCACACCCTTAAAGATTTTCAGAAATTACTGAGGGATATTCAATGTCTAATAACATATTTAAAATTATGTACTTGTGTACTTTTGACCCTTAATGATATTTTGAGAGGTAATTTTCACCCCTCCTCCCCTCAAAATCTTACTCCCAAGGCATGACAGGCATTAAACCAAGTAACAGAAGCCATTGCCCAACAATTTGTTACACAAATTTCTTATAACCTTCCTCTGGTTCTGGTTATTTTACACACTCCTCATACACCCACAGGAATATTTTGGCAGCGAGATCCACATTTTAAAAATAAAGACTGCCCCTTGTTTTGGGTCCATTTACCCACCACATCCTCGAAGGTTATTACTGTTTATCTTGCTCAGGTAGCTTCTATTATTTTTAAAGGTCATTTGATTTCTCTACAACATTTTGGCAAACACCCTGATAATATTTTTATTCCATATACTAAGGACCAAACCCAATTTTTACTAGAGACAAGGGATGAATGTGGTATTGCCCTATCAGGCTTTTGGGAACAATTGATCACTACCTCCTCAAAGACCCCCTTTTACATTTTGTCCAGTTACATCCATTTACTTTTCCTGAAATTACTCAAAAGGCTTCCATTCCTCAATCCCTTACTGTCTTTACAGACGGTTCCTGTAATGGCCGAGCGGTCTTTGTTGTCAATAACAAGCCTACCACCTTTGATACTGTCTATCAGTCACCACAGTTTGTGGAATTGTTTGACATAACACAAGTTTTTATAACATTTTTTATAATCCTGTTAATATTTATAAAGACAGTGCCTACATTGCTCATTCTGTGCACCTGCTGGTGATTTCACCCCCATTAAGGCTTCTAACAATGCGGCCTTTCTGTTTCACCAGCTTCAGCAGCTAATTCAGGCCAGACAACACCCATTTTTCTTAGGACACATCAGGGCACACTATGATCTTCCCAGCCCTCTAATTTAAGGTAATGCCCAAGCTGATGCAGCAACTCGTTCCATCTTTCCAATTTTTGTTGGCTCCATTCAAAAGGCCATGGAGTTACACAATATACACCATTTAAATTTCCAGAGCCTTTGATTACTTTGTAAAATTACCAGCAACAGGCACGAGAAATAGTAAAAGCATGCCCTGGTTGTGCTGTCTCCCTCCCCATTCAACACTTGGGAGTTAACCCCCGAGGATTACTGCCCGATCAGTTTTGGCAAATGGATGTTACTCATTTTCTTGAATTTGTAATAACCAAATATATACACGTTTCTGTAGATACCTTCAGCGGCTTTATTTTTGCATCACCACATTCTGGAGAGGCTACCAAAGATGTCCTTTCTCATCTTGTTTCAGCCTTTTCTGTTATGGGTAAACCAATACATATTAAAACAGATATTTATCCTACATTTACCATTGCCAAGTTTAAACAGTTTTGTGCTACGTTGCAAATTTGTCATACTACTAGAATTCCATACAACCCTCAGGGCCAAGGCATTGTGGAACTTGCCCACCTTAACTTAAAAACTTGGCTATCCCTCCTTAAGGCTTCCTCCCTTGTATTTACCACACCCAGGCATCGCCTTAACAATGCATTATTTGCCCTTATTTTTCTTACCCTAGACAATGAAGGCGATTCGGCAGCAGACAGACACTGCCATCCCTCGTCCAATTCTGTTCGCCCACCTGTTATGTGACACAATCCACTTACAAATAAATGGAAAGGCCCAGATCCTGTCCTCATCTGGGGAGGAGGCTCAGCTTGTGTTTTGGACCAAGATCAAACAGCCCCAAGATGGTTACCAGAACTCCTGGTTAAACAGGTTAATGACTTACCTCAAAACAGGGACTGAGGTACTCCTCATGAGGACAAAATTTCCTCTTTTTCAGATGCAGCCAACAATCTGCCAGCCTTGGAATAACAGTTCCTGTGGGCACAGGTACACTGGCTTAGGCACGTCTATTCACTCTTACCATCGCCTCTCTCAACAAATTATAAACTCTATCAGGAACAACTGATAAAAACTCTATCAGGAACCATTAAAGATTTGCAGGACCAAATAGACTCCCTGGCAGAAGTGTTCCTTCAAAAAAGACGAGGCTTAAATTTGCTGACAGCTAACTAGGGAGGTATTTGCTTGGCCTTAGGGGAATGATGCTGCATTTATGCCAATAATTCTGGCATAGTATGCACTAAAATTAAGCAGCTTCAAGAAGATCTAGAAAAGAGATGAAGGGAAATATTTGAAAATCCCCTCTGGACTGGGCTTAATGGATTTTTACCCTACCTTCTTCCCCTATTAGGCCCTTTTTTGGGTTTACTTTTAATGGTGTCCCTAAGACCCTGCATTATAAACAGGCTGGTACAATTTATTAAAGAACAGATTAATATTTTGGCCTCTAAGCCCATACAGGTCCCCTATCATTGCCTGGATATGGAAGACCGTGCTGCCAACATTTAAAAGGATGTTCTACCCTCCTCACAAGCATATTTCTTAAGTTTACATGCCCACAGATCTCGCTTTCTTACATAAAACTCTAAGTAACAGCTCTGACCAACGATCTTCTGCACTTGCCATAAGGGTTCGTCCTCCATGGGCCGCTCCACTTGGGGGAGGACGCACCCATGGAGTGAGGACGTTAGGGCATAAAAACGGAGGGTGCAGGAAGGACTGCAGGAGGATGGATCCATGGTTCCCAAAATCCAAGTCTTCTGAGTGACACGCTCTGGTGCATGGCAGTTGGCATGCTTCCCCTTCAAAGCCGTCTCCTCAAAAAACATGCCAAGGCCACCACGAAATCTAGTAAACATGCTCGATCACATCAGGAGATATTCTAAGGCCTGCTAGAGAAACAGAGCCTCTATAACCCCCTAAAACATTGGCCTGTAAGGTATGGTCAAATATTTTATATAAGAAAGGGAGGAGATGTCAGGGGCTAGAAGGAACTTCTCCTTCAAAGAATAGCCTGACACTTACAAGAAATAGCCCCCTGCAAGATATCCTGCCTGGGAGACATCCCACAGCCATCTATCACACTGAGACATCCTGCAGCTATCCGTCTTCCTGAAATATCCTGAGGTTATCTCACCCTGTGAAGACATCCAGCAACTGCCGATAAGAGAGCTTTCTCATCCGCAGCATATAAATACACTGTGAGAACTATAAAAGTTTTCAGCATGATCAGAACTGTTGTCTTGCTGTCATCTCTCATGACTCTTTTCCCTTCATTCCTCCCCAACAAGGTTCAACGCCCACGTTGAAGTGTCCAGCCGGCCCGGACACCTGACACTAAACCATAACCTACTAGACTCTGACTACTAATACTAATATGATGGAGAAAAATAATCCAACAGAATGGAAATGCAAGCAGTACAGATGAGGCATGGTGTATAGTTGGACTTGCCTTTTGAATGATATAGGGTAGGTGTTATAAATCTAGCTAATTTATAATTGAAATAGTTCTCCACATGTTTTTAAAGTTAACAAATATGTGAATACCTGTCTCCCATTCTCTGTAGCCAATTCAGCACATGTATTTTTATATGCACATATAGAATCCTACCTGGTATCACACGTATATTCTTCTGAGGTGTCTGACTTGGCAAATACAAATTGTGAGAAGAGATCACTCCTCCTAAACTCTGTTGGAACTGAAAATTCAACCTATGGGTGAGCCTCCTAGTAGAAAATTCAACCTATGGGTGAGCCTCCTAGTAGAACAACAAGCCATACATAAATCCATGTTGAGTAAAATAAATATTTTTGCATCTGTGGCTGATGTACATTTCATGAAGAATTTTGATTGGCATATATATTGCTACATCGTATTGTCTGTTTTTGTTTTTTTAATATATATATATATATATATATATATATATATATATATATATATATACAATCTTCAAATTTTTCCAAATATAAAATACATGTGTCTTATATACACTACCTAAATTCTTTCATGTTCATGTATGTGGATTTATAATCAACATTTCACAAGATTATTCTCAGAAATATTCATCCACCTGCAATACATATTTGTTTCCTATTACTGAAAACTAACTTCAGTGAATGGTGCATACAATCCTAATATTTCTACATTAACTGACCCTGTTTAACATCAATGCAAGTAGATTCCTATGGGACATGATGTTTATTTTGAAGTTTCTTTTATTCAACACTGGTACAATACAATTTCTACAGTTTACGAACATCATAGGACATATATTTCATCCATAAGTTCAAAAATTTATAGGCATTTGATTCACTTTCAATCATTTACTGATTCAGAACACATGTATTCCTCCAGGTTTCTTAACTGGTCTTTTCATGAGACTTTATTTCAAACACATTATTTTCAATTTCCATAATCATTTTGAAGCAAAACTCACACACTCTTCATGATAAAACATAACCCTAATATTACCATTAGATGTATTACTGGTTAGAATGAATAATTGTATATCAATATAAGATTTTCTGTATATATTCAGATATCAATTCAATCTATTATTTAAAGTTGGAACCAATTATATTATTTATTCACAGTATGATCTATTCATGAATTATCTCTACATTCATAGACAAAGGGTACATCTATTTGTAACCCCAATACTAATTTATTCGTCTTCAAAATGTTGCTCCCAGAAATGGTGGAAGAAATACTCATGTCACCTGATGTACGTATGCATTTATCACAGTAATATTCTGGACACAATAAGCAGAGGTCACACTTATGATTGTACCAAAGCCTAAATGGAAAGTGAGCATGGATTACTAAAAACATTCATGTCCAGGTTGCCTAATGCTCTCAAATGTCAATCCTATTTATGACAACATATTTGTTTCTTCCTAAGACTATATATTCAACCTCAACTCTGTTCAAATGTCTAATCCTATCACTCATTTTATACTTTCCCTGATTTCCTAATGTCTCTATTGATGTCTGCTTTCCTAAATATTTTCACCAGTTCACCATTTTGACTAACACTTCACATGTGCTTACATTTAGGTTCACTGTCTATGTGATACCCTATTGCTAAAGAATTTTTGGTCCAATTCCTGTACTCATTCTTCTTCTGAAACCTACAGAATATCTTCCTAATCCTACCGACTATCACAGTTTGAGTGGATACTCACTTCTACATTCAATCATCGAAGGTACAAGGTCCAATGCCATTGATTATTGATTTATCTGAAACATCTTTGCAGAACATGTATCAAAGCTAAGTATCCCAATCAAGAGTGCAATGCCCTTCTGGGATTCCAATCTTACCTAGATTTCTGTTTTCATACTTATATTTCACCTACATATTCTTATAAATATCACAGGTTCCCAATACCATTATTCATCAAGCAGAATGATTCCTAACCCAAATCAAACCTGTTATTAAGCGAAACCATACACTGTTCCCTCAATCTAACTTTACAGAAGAGCAGGGACAGTGTTGGTCCTAAAATAGAGGAATGTAGGGAATCTTCCACCTGTTGAAAAACTCAAAGTTTCATTCAGAAGTGATCCCTGGAGAAGATATAGGCACCACTGAAGGACCTGAGAGAGCAAAAGTCAACTTCCATGGCATACAACCTGGTCAGTATGAAAGGTTGTTACTGAATCAGCCTCTCTGTTCTTTTTTTTATTATTGGTTGTTCAAAACCTTACAAATCTTTTGACATAACATATTCATACATTAGCATACATTAGCTTCAAGTGATTTATGAACTCCCATTTTTACCCCACATACAGATTGAAGAATCACATCGGTTACACATCCACATTTTTACATAATGCCATACTAGTAATTGTTGTATTCTGCTACCGTTCCTATCCTCTACTATCCCCCCTCCCCTCCCCTCCCATCTTCTCTGTCTACCCCATCTACTGTAATTCATTTCTCACCTTCTTATTTTCCCATTCCATTCACAACCTCTAATATGTAATTTAGTATAACAATGAGGGTCTTCCTCCATTTCCATGCAATTCCCCTTTTCTCTCTTTTTCCCTCCCACCTCATGTCTCTGTTTAATGTTAATCTTTTCTTCCTGCTCTTCCTCCCTGCTCTATTCTTAGTTGCTCTCATTATATCAAAGAAGACATTTGGTATTTGTTTTTTAGGGATTGGCCAGCTTCACTAAGCATAATCTGCTCTAGTGCCACCCATTAGAATATGGACCCAAACAGTCCTGTTTGGAGAGCTGGTCTTGGGTGCCTATGGTTGATATACATTCTAACTTGTGAAAGTGTCACAGTACGTAGGGGCAGCCTCCATCTCATGGGACCCTTGGAAGCAACTGTTAGGACAAAGTGGTTGCTAAGGCAGTGACCTCATTCAGTTCCTGAAGGAAGTGACCTCACCTCACTTCCTTGGTGATGGAACTCTAAGAACTTGTTATCCAGGAAGACAGGCACCCAGAGCCTGTCCCATTCCCAGTCACAGTGGTCTCACTTGTTTGTATATACCAAGGACAGAGTCAGTCTTTCTTGGTACCTACTGATATGAGAATGGCCAAAATCCAGAAAAGCTCTGAAGAGGGGCCTTTCCTGAGGAAAGCAGATAGTGGTTCACCACTGGCTCCTGACATCTTCACAGAGTTGGTTAAGGAGACCAGATCTGAGACAGGACAGGCCATTTCTGGGGAACATACTATGGCCCACCAGTCAGAGGACACTCTGGATAGTCACCGACCTACTTTGGGGAAGGAGGTGCCTCTGTGGGTGTCGCTGTGTGTTTGTGGATTTGTCTCATGTTCTGAGAATAGATAGAAAAGGCGGTTTGTTTGGTTTTGAGTGAACTATTTCTAGTAAGTCATTTGACAAGGCGAGTGTTTCTATGTCTGTGTATCCCACTGTGTCCATGGTTATAGACATTAGAAAAGAGAATGCATCAATTGATGTGTCCTGTCTAGTAGAAAGCTTCCCATCATTTATTCTGCCAAATTGATGAATGGATTTTGGCTTGCCTTATCGATGGGCAACACGTGCTATTTTCCAAAGTTCCTGCGTTCTTCCTGAATTCTGGCCACTCTACAGAATAGGCTCATGGTTTTGTGTCCAAGATATGTACCACTTCCAAGCCCTGTTACATGGCCATGTACTGGATAGCTGAAGGGAATGGCGAGCATCTCAGAAAACTCAAATATCAGTGTGACCAATAAAGTCTCAGTGGAGAAACCCTGCTTTGCTTACCTATTGTTCTGTTGCCCTGAATGTCAGGAAGGTCTTTGCCTCAGTCCACCCCTTTGTGAAACCTGAAGAAAACAGGTTTCAAATGGAAATGAATGGGCATCATCTGTGCCTCTTTGCTTAATTGCTTTGGAAAGGGATGTGTCTGAATCCGCCTCTTTGCCCTGTTTGAGTCAATGGCTTAGATTCTCAGCACCTGATGTATCTTAAGAATGATCCCATGTGTGCATCCAAAACCAAAATGGCCAAAAGAGCAGTCATTGTGGATGAAGTCTCTCCCCTTCTTCTGTTAGGTTCCTGACCTCCATCAAGTGAGAATAGGGATCCTTTGGGTCAAATGATTTCTTCAAACCCTGCAGAAGCTAGCCGATAAGTGCTTGGTTTTCTAATGACTCCAATTCACATAAAAAATAAACCCCACAGTCAGTAGGCCTCAAATTCGAGAAGCAGAGAAGTATTAACAGCAGGCCTATTTGATCACTCCTGGTTCACAGAAAGTGTGTCCAGGCAACCCTGATTTTAGGCCATTAAGGGGCAAGGGAGATTATTTTGGAGACTGTCTTGGGCTTCGCCCCTCATGGAAACATCCAGCCAGAGGTTATGATGAGTGTCTATATGAAAGATCATGAGGGCCATGTGGGAGTGTTTTGGTTTTAATTGTGGCCATTTGTTTGGTGGTTGGAAGAGATGACTGGGTCCACCTTGACATGAACTCTGGTGTGATTTCCCTTAGAGACTGAGTTCTGGAACTGAACTCAGAGAATTATTGCCATGAATTGTGTTAGGATTTTAGGAGGCCATGCATGAGAGTCCCCCTTGAAAACTGAGATCTAGGCCCAGGGTGGCTTTCAACAGAGCACTGGGAATCACAGCCAAGATATCACGTGATTTTATTCTGAAAGACTTGGCAGCCATAGTTAAGAGTCGAAACACACATGGTCCTCATTGTAGACCACAATGGGCCTGGCTTCATGTGACCATTTGGCCACTTTTTCAGAAGCCTTGCCTGTGAGAATTCTCCAATGCTTTCATTGAAATGTGCTTCCTCTACATTTAATGGTTCTGGAGTGAATTTTAACCCACAGTGCCTCCAACATCATCATTGAAAAATGGCTACAAAAATACCATAAAATTTTTGAAATTCCCATGTCCAGGTGGCAATGGAGGACATTTGGATGTCCTGTTGCTGGTCATGAGTATACCAGACAGTGCTTTGATTGACTGGGTTTTATGAAAATCGTGTAGAACAGAGATGCCAATAAGTTGGAGCCTGCTGAGTAGTGGGCCTAGAGCCGTGGTGGTCAGGTGTGTGATAAAACATCTGTGGTGGGGCCTTGTGGATCTTCCATTGGCTTCCAAATGGCTTGGAACTGACATGGTGCAGCGAGCAGTCCCTTCTATGTAAAGGCATCTTGTAATATTGAGAGATTTCAGGGCAATGTTCAGAATCATGTTGCTATCGTCAATGGGGCAATATATGTGGGCTAGAAGTATGTTTGGTGCATTCTCTTGCAGAAACTGACCCACCACATGTGACAGAACTCTCTCCAGCACTGTGATCCACTAAAACTCCTTGTATTTTTGAATCAAATAGCAAACTCCTAGTGCAGCAGCAAGAAACACCATGAAATTTGGAGGATGACCAAATGGCTTCACAGTCCACAAGGGGAGACACTTAGACCCCAGTGGTCACAGTTTACCTACAAAGAGCAAATTCAGCACTGCTGCCTCATCTTCACTGGAAAATAAGAAACCATGTCCTCCAGGTCACATAGATGCAGACCCAGCTTTGATGGTCTCACTACAAATGAAGCTAAAGCTCCAGAAAACAACATATTTTTCAGGTGCCCAACCTCAGAGGCAGTTCTTCAAGAAGTCTTTAGGCCAGCAGAGCTCCATGTTTGTGGAGTGTTTACCCTGTCCCTTACTTTTGGGAACTCCTCTACCACCTCCAGTGTTGTGAACTACTGAGCATATTCCATTCCAGATATGTATTCACAGATTTTCTAACACTTCTCCTCTAATTGTGTCTTACTTGGGGCAAAAGTAATGTCAAGCCATAGTTCTTGATGAGAGTGGGAACATTTTTGTGTAGCACATATTTGCATACACATTGGATTCATTTTCCAAGTTTCCATTTGAAATACTGAATCCCTGACACTAACCCCTACCCTACTAGACTCTGACTACTAATCGTAATATCATGGAGAATAATAACCCAATCAGAATAGAAATACAAGCAGTTCAGAGGAGGCATGTTTGGTATTGTTGGACTTGCCTTTTGCATTATATACGGTAGGAGTTATAAATCTAGTCAATTTTTTTGTTGAAATAGTTCTCCGTGTGTTTTTAAAGTTAACAAATATGTGAATTTATTTCTCCCTTTCTCTGTAGCCTAGTCAGCAGATGTATTTTTATATTCATATATAGAATCCTACCTGGTATCACACGTACATTTTTGTGAGGTGGCTGACTTGGCAGATACAAATTGTGAGAAGATATCACTCCTCCTAAACGATGTTGAAACTGAAAATTCAACCTATGGGTGAGCCTCCTATTTGAACAACATTATACATAAATCCATGTTCAGTAAAACTAATATTGTTGGATCCGTGGATGATATGTATTTTATGATAAATTTCGGTTGGCATACATAATGCTACATTGTAATGTCTCTGTGTGTGTGTATATATATATATATATATATATATATATATATATATATATATATATACTCTCCAGATTTTTCAAAATATGAAATATATGTGCCTTATTGTGCACTCCCCAAATTCATTCATATTCATGTATGTGGATTTATAATCAACTTTTCAAAAGATTATTCTCAGAAATATTCATCAACCTGAAATACATATTGGTTGCCTAGTACTGAAAACTATCTTCAGTAAATGGTGCATACAAAACATAATATTTCAACATTGCAAGTTGGCCGCAAATAGAGTGCATCACACCCAGTGTACCACGCCACATTGCAGGTGAATAACGAGTTAAAATGACAAAAGACTATCTTGTTAGGATCTTATAGAAAAATGGGTGTGCACCGAAACCTAAAAGAATGATTTCCACCAACGAGGTCCGGTAATTGAGTCTCAAACGTGAGCTGTATATGCAACCGGAGATCCGGGCTTATTGATCCCTGTGGCCCGCCCCATGGCTGCAGACATCGAGGCACCACCGAGAAGCGACTAGCATCCAGGGAGAAACGTTGCTGCAGATTCTGTGGAATCCTGCCGGCTGACACCGCACTGAGCCCCAGGCCGAGTTCGGGATTTCAGTCAGGGAAGGAAGCTCTACAGTTCTATCCCCCACAACGGTAACTCCACCAAGGAAACCAATGGCCACCATCTTGGAGAGCTGAAGTAACCACCGCCACTCTCCGACAGATTGCAACAATAAAACAGTTGTGTGTTTTCCGCTCATCTCCCATACAGTAGGAAATTTGCATTAAATCTCTCCTAAGCTTTCCAGGGGAGGGATTTTCAGAGAGAGCCTGCATAAAGATTGGGGGGGGGGAAATAGAGGCACCTGACCTTCAACTCCCCCTCCCATCAGTGGTGAAAACGAAATCTGTCTAGCCAGGGATTGGGGAAAGGGCAAACGGAAAAAATAATAAAAATAGAGTGCTGGGGTTCCCAATAGACACAATCCACACCCAAGAGACGGCAAGCCAGAGTACAGTTTGAGCTGCCGAGGGCATTACTCAGGGGAAATCTGGTCTAGCAGGAGAAACCAGGACTAGCAGGAGAAACCAGGGGACTAGAGGCCAGGCCCGCGTGACTGGGCGCCTGGAGAACGCTCGCCCGCCGGCAACAGCCGGCCCGCTGCAGGTGCGACTGGACGGCTGGAGACTGCCTGCCCACCAGCGACCAATCGCCTGCCATATGCCCGCCCTAATGGGTGGCTAGAGATCGCACAACCGCCGGTGACAGCCCACCAGCTGACTGCGCGACTGGACAGTTCGTGACCACCTGCACGCCGGCGACCGGGAGCTGAAACCAAACAGAGACAGTACAGTCCCACACCCCCATGCGAACACCCGGGCAAAGAGCCTGGGGCCCACCATAGCAGAGAGGTGACATCACTGGAGCTCGGCCGTCGGAATTCCTTCCCAGTGGAATCCACTTTAGCATTCACAGTCTACCAACACAAAGGAGAGTCAATAGAGATATATAAAACCAAAACAAATATATAGAAGAGAGCAGAAACACAGCAATCAAATGGAGCTGGAAAGTAATGTGAACTTCATGAAAAAACAAGGGAAAAAGGTGTACAAATAATGCCGGACAACTTAATTTTACAGGAGGACCTAGAATCATCAGAAACAGGGATAGGGAAAAAACTCAATGCATCCCTAACTCAGATGGAAAGAAATATTAGAGAAGACATGAGGCAGCAAGTCCAAGATATAAAAGAATATTTTGAAAATGAATTAAACAAACAAATTCAAATGGCAAAGAACGAGCTTCACCAAAAGACAGAGATATTAAAAAAAATCAAACAGTAATCCTAGGAATGCAGAAAAATATAAACTACATTAAAAATTCAAACGAGAATATTGTAAATAGACTAGATCAAGTAGAAGTCAGAAGATCAGATAATGAATACAAAGTTTATCAACTTGAAAAGAATATAGTCAACACAGAAAAGATGCTTATATCCCATGAGCAATCTATTTAAGAGATATGGGATGTCATAAAAAAACAAATTTGAGAGTCATTAGGATAGAAGAAGACATAGAGATTCAAACCAAAGGAATGGACAACATATTAAATGGAATAATTCTAGAAAACTTCCCAGAGATGAAAGATGGAATGGATTGCCAAATCCTTGAAGCCTACATGACCTCAAACATTCAAAACCATAATAGACCAACTCCAAGACATAGAATTATGAAGATAGCCAACATGCAGAACGTGGATACACGTTCTTCTCAGCAGCACAAGGATCCTACTCAAAGATAGATCATATATTATGCCATAGGGCAACCCTTAGTAAATATAAAGGCGTGGAGATAATACCATGCACCATATCTGATCATATTGGAATGAAACTGGAAATCAATGATAAAAGAAGGAAGGAAAAATCCTACATCATATGGAAAAATGAACAATATTCTACTGAATGTTCAATGGGTTACAGAAGACATAAAGGAGGATATAAAAAATTCTTAGAGACAAATGACTA
Source organism: Callospermophilus lateralis (assembly GCF_048772815.1). NCBI lineage: Eukaryota > Metazoa > Chordata > Mammalia > Rodentia > Sciuridae > Callospermophilus > Callospermophilus lateralis. The sequence goes on from NW_027512440.1 coordinate 432,631, forward strand.
TACAGACACAACATACTGGAATCTATAGTACACAATGAAAGCAGTTTTAAGAGGGAAATTCATTTCTTGGAGTTCTTTCCTCAAAAAAAAAAAAAAAACAAATAAATGAACTCACACTACACCTCAAAAACCTAGAAAAAGAAAACGAAAACAACAGCAAATGTAGTAGAAGACAAGAAATAATTAAAATTAGATCTGAAATCAACGAAATTGAAACAAAAAAAAACATTGAAAAAATTGATAAAACTAAAAGTTGGTTCTTTGAAAACATAAATAAGATTGACAGGCCCTTAGCCATGCTAACGAAGAGAAGAAGAAAGAGAATTCAAATTACTAACATACGGCATGAAAAAGGCATTATCACAACAGACACTACAGAAATACAGAAGATAATTAGAAAGTATTTTGAAACCCTATTTTCAAATGAAATAGAAGATAGTGAAGATATCAATAAATTTCCTAAGTCATACGATGTGCCCAGATTGAGTCAGGAAGACACACACAATTTAAACAGACCAATAACAAAGGAAGAAATATAAGAAGCCATCAAAAGACTACCAACCAAAAAAAGCCCTGGAGCGGATGGGTATAGAGCGGAGCTCTACAAAACCTTAAAAGAAGAATTAATACCAATACTTTTCAAGCTATTTCAAGAAATAGAAAAAGAAGGTGCTCTTTCAAATTCATTCTATGAGGCCAAAATCACCCTGATTCCAAAACCAGACAAAAACACTTCAAAGAAAGAAAACTACAGACCAATGTCTCTAATGAACTAGGATGCAAACATTCTCAATAAAATCCTGGTGAATGTAATACAAAAGCATATCAAAAAATTGTGCACCATGATCAAGTAGGATTCATCCCAGGGAAGCAAGGCTAGTTCAATATACGGAAATCAATAAATGCTATTCACCATATCAATAGACTTAAAGACAAGAACCATATGATCATCTTGATAGATGCAGAAAAAACATTCGACAAAGTTCAGCCTCTCTTTATGTTCAAAACACTAAAAAAACTTGCATCCCAGGGAAGCAAGGCTAGTTCAATATACGGAAATCAATAAATGCTATTCACCACATGAATAGACTTAAAGACAAGAACCATATGATCATCTTGATAGATGCAGAAAAAACATTCGACAAAGTTCAGCCTCCCTTTATGTTCAAAACACTAGAAAAACTAGGATAACAATGTTGAGTTACCTCAACATTGTAAAAGCTATATATGCTAAACCTCAGGCTAGCATCATCGTAAATGGAGAAAAACTGAAGGCATTCCCTCTAAAATCTGGAACAAGACAGGGATGCCCTCTATCACCACTTCTATTCGATTTAGTTCTTGAAATACTAGCCAGAGCAATTAGACAGACAAAAGAAATTAAAGACATAAAAATAGGAAAAGAAGAACGTAAATTATCGCTATTTGCAGATGACATGATAATATATTTAACAGACTCAAAAGGGTCTACAAAGCAACTGCTAGAGTTAATAAATGAATTCAGCAAAGTGGCAAGATATAAAGTCAACACGCATTAATCAAAGGCATTCCTGTATATCAGCAGCAAAACTTCTGAAATGGAAATGAGGAAAACCACTCCATTCACTATATCCACAAAGAAAATAAGATACTTGGGAATCATCCTAACGAAAGAGGTGAAAGATTTATATAATGAAAACTACAGAACCCTAAGGAAAGAGATAGAAGAAGATCTTAGAAGATGGAAAAATGTACCCTGTTCATGGATAGGCAGAACTAACATCATCAAAATGTTGATATTACCCAAAGTTCTCTACAGGTTTAAATCGGTGCCAATAAAAATCCCAACAGCATTTCTTGTAGAAATGATAAAGCAATCATGAAATTCATATGGAAAAACAAAAGACCCTGAATACCAAAAGCAATTCTAAGCAGGAAGTGTGAATCTGGAGGTATAGCGATACAAGAGTTCAAACTGTACTACAAAGCAATAGTAATAAAAACATCATGGTACTGGTACCAAAACAGGCAACTGGACCAATGGTATAGAATAGAGGACACAGAAACCAATCCACAAAATTACAACTTTCTTATATTTGATAAAGGGGCTAAAAACATGCAATGGAGGAAAGATAGCATCTTCAACAAATGGTGCTGGGAAAATTGGAAATCCATATGCAACATAATGAAACTGAATCCCTTTCTCTCACCATGCACAAAAGTTAACTCAAAATGGATCCAGGAGGTAGATATCAAATCAGAGACACTGTGTCTAATAGAAGAAAAAGTTGGCTACGATCTACATACTGTGGGGACGGGCTCCACATTCTTTAATAGGATGCCCATAGCCCAAGAGTTAATAACAAGAATAAACAAATGGGACTTACTTAAACTAAATTGTTTTTTTTCTCAGCAAGAGAAACAATAAGAGAGGTAAATAGAGAGCCTACATCCTGGGAACAAATTTTTACCCCTCACACTTCAGATAGAGCCCTAATATCCAAAATATACAAAAAACTCAAAAAATTAAACAATAAGATAACAAATAACCCAATCAACAAATGGGCCAAGGACCTGAACAGACACTTTACAGAGGAGGATATTCAATCAATGAACAAGTACATGAAAAAATGCTCACCATCTCTAGCAGTCAGAGAAATGCAAATCAAAACCACCCTAAGATACCATCTCACTCCAGTAAGATCGGCAGCCATTATGAAGTCAAACAAAATAAGTGTTGGTGAGAATGTGGGGAAAAGGGTACACTTGTACACTGCTGGTGGGACTGCAAATTGGTGAGGCCAATTTGGAAAGTACTATGGTGATACCTGGGAAAGCTGGGAATGGATCCACCATTTGACCCAGCTATCACCCTTCTCGGACTATTTCCTGAGGATCTTAAAAGAGCGTACTATAGAGATACTGCCACATCAATGATCATAGCTGCACAATTCACAATAGCTAGACTGTGGAACCAACCTAGATGCCCTTCAATAGATGAATGGATAAAAAAAATGTGGCTTTTATACAAAATGGAGTATTACTCTTCATTAAAAAATGACAAAATCATAGAATTTGCAGGGAAATGGATGGCATTAGAGCAGATTATGCTAGGCGAAGCTAGCCAATCCTTAAAAAACAAATGCCAAATGTCTTCTTTGATATTAAAAGAGCAACTAAGAAAAGAACATCGAGGAAGAGAATGAGGAAAAGTTTAACATTAAACAAAGACGAGTGGGGGGAGAGAAAGGGAGAGAGAAGGGAAAGCATATGGGAATAGTAGGAGACCCTCAATGTTACACAAAATTACATATAAGAGGATTTGAGGGGAAATGGGGGGGAAACAGTGGAGAGAATTGAACAACAGCAGATCAGGTAGAGAGGGAAGATGGGAGGGGAGGGGAGGGGGGATATTGGGGGATAGGAAAGGTCGCAGAATACAACAGTCACTAATATGCTATTATGTAAAAATGTGAATGTGTAACCAATGTGATTCTGCAATTCATATTTGGGAAAAAAATGGGAGTTCATAACCCAATTGAGTCAAATGTATCAAAGATGATATATCATGAGCTTTGTAATGTTTGGAACAACCAATAGAAATAAATAAATAAATAACGGTTTAAAATTGAGTGGGAAGAAATCAGCTAAAAATGGGTTGAGATGCATTCATTTTGCTAAGCAAAACTTTGTTTTGTTTAGTTGTAACTATCACAAATTTATTTTACCAGGAAATTGGCTTTTGAAAATGCACATAAATTGAGATTAAAGGATAATTCACCTACCTTCTTGAAAAATTCATAGCATTTCCTATATTTTTCAAATTTTATTTTTTTCGTGAATATTTTGTCATGGACCAGGTCTAGTCTTAGGCTATTCTTCCAGAATACTACCTCATCTGACAAATTCGTACAATCTGTTGGATTGTTGTTTTCACCTTTTATTTAATAGTTTCTAGCTGATAATGTGTATTTTCTTTATCTTTATTTGTACGTATATACCCAACAATATCTTTGCATTTTATGTTTTACTGGGGAAGAGACTGATCAAAAGCTCTTTGTTATATGTATCAACAATCAGACATTTAGAGCACGCAATTATTCTTAATTTTGCATGAAAATATCTTTGTACTATTTTCTTATACAGATTTAGAATTATTAATATGTCCCTACTGTAATCAGTAATTACTTACAAGAAGAATTAAACAATTGACTTTATATCAATTATGAATATGAAAAGTACTAAAACAAGGATTTGGCAATTAATACACAATTGATAGAAATTGAAATCACAAGAAAGCCATTTAAAATGTCAGTGCATATGGTCCTTAAATAATAGGTAATTCAAAAAACTTTTTTTTTTAATTCATAAGATTTAATATGCCGTATTACAGCTTAATGTGATATAAAACCTTAAATTATCAGTATTGATAAAAAAGAATGATACCTGTTTATTTAAATATGTTTATTTGATTTTCACTGTAAGATGTTAATTCTGGAAGGCTTGAGAATTAAGAAAATTTTGGTCTATATTATTTTTAACAGGCTAATCAAAGTACTTTTAAATATATATGTTATATATATATATATATATATATATATATATATATATATATATATATATATAATATGTAATGCATATGCATGAATATAGATACATATGTATAAAAATGTATTTTAATATATCTATCAGGTGATTATAATTATTAAATTTTCTCAAGAAAAAAACAATGACTATGAAAAACAGTCTTAAATTTAAATTTCATAGCATACTACTGTTTGTAATGACATGAGAGAAAAACAGATATGAAAGGAAAACGAAAAAGGAAGAGAGAGAAGGGGGAAAATGAGGAAGAAAGTGAGTAAAGATGAGGGAGAGGCGTGTTCGATGTAAAGATAAAAGTGGAGGGGCTGGGTTTGTGGTTAAGTGGTAACATGCTTTTCTAGCATGTGTGGGACACTGGGTTCTATTCTAAGCACCACATACAAATAAACAAAATGAAGGTCAATCACAACTGAAAAAATAAAAAATAAAAAAGTAGAAATATTAGCAAAACTCCAAGCTTTTATGAATGTTAAATTTAAAAAAAAATTATGTAACATAGCCTTATGTAATTTCTAGACTATCCAAAAGAGTCATTAAATGTTAGATTATTAGTGCAATAACTAAAAATCCATTGCTCTTTCCTCAACATTCTGTGGCATGCTAGTGGTAAAATAAATTCTATTATAACACCAAAAAAAAAATCTAATATTTCTAGAGTAACTGACCCAATTAATATCAAGGCTAGCAGATTCCTATGGGACATGATGTGTATTTTGACATTCATTTTTATTCAACACTGGAACATTACTATTTCTTCAGTTTATGCACATCATAGGATATATATTTCATCCACAAGTTCGCTAATTTATACGCATTTGTTTCACTTTCAGTCACTTCCTGCTTCAGAACACATGTATTTCTTATGTTTCTTGACTGCTCTTTTCATGAGACTTCTTTCCAAACACATTATTGTCGATTTCCATTATCACATTTGAAGCAAAACTCACACACCCGTATGATAAACCAAACCCTAATATTACCATTAGATGTACAACTAGCTGGAATGAATGATTGTATATCAATATAAGATTTCTTACTTAGTTTCAGATATCAATTAAATCCATTATTTAAAGTGGAACCAGTTATATTATTTATTCACAGTATGGTCTTTTCATGCATTATCTCTATATTCATAGACACAGGGTACACCTCTTTGTACCCCCAATACTAATTTATACGTCTTCAAAATATTGCTCCCAGAAATGGTGGAAGAAATACACATGTCACCTGATTTACATATACATTTTATCACAGTAATATTCTGGACACAAACAGCAAAGGTGACACTTATGATTTTACCAAACCTAAATGGAAAGTGAAGATGGATTACTAAAAACATCCATGTCCAGGTTGCCTAATGCTCTCAAATGAGAATCCTATTCTTGACTACATATTTGTTTCTTCCTAAGATTATATATTCAACCTCAAGCCCCTTGAAAATGTCTAATCTTATCACTCACTTTATCATTTGCCTGATTTCCTAATGTCTCTATTGATATCTGCTTTCCTACATATTTTCCCCAGATTATCACTGTGACTGACTCTTCACATGTGCTCACATTTACATTCAATCTCTACCAGAAGCCCTATTGCTAAAGAACTTTTGGTCCAAATGCTATACTCACTCTTCGTTCTAAACCTACCGACTATCTTTCTAATAATACCGACTATCCCTTTTTGTCTAGAAGTTCTCTTTGACATTCCATCATTCAAGGTACAAAGTCCTATGCCATTGAACATCGATTTATCTGAGACATTTCTGCAGAACATAATTCAAAGCTAAGTATCCCAATCAAGGGCCCAATGCCCTTCTGGGCTTCAAATCTTACCTAGATTTCTGTTTTCATTCTTATATTTCACTTTTACATTCTTGTAAATATTACAGGTTCCCATTACCATTATTCATCCCGCAGAATGATTCAAATCGAACTTTTATTAACCGTAACAATACACTCTTCCCTCAATCAAACTTTACAGAAGAGCAGGGACAGAGTTGCTTTTACAATACAGGAATGTAGGGGTTCTTAAACCTGCTGAGATCCTCAAAGGTCCATGCAGAAATGATCCCTGGAGAAGATGTAGGCAGCTATGAAGGAGTTGAGAGAGCAAAAGTCATCTTGCATGGAAAACCCCCTTGTCAGGATGAAGGGATGTGTCTGAATCAGTCTCTCTATTCTAAATGTAGAGAAGATGGACCAAACCAGGCCTGTGTGGGGAGATGTTCCCAGGCGCCTATGTTTGATATACCATTCTATCTTGTGAAATTGTCACCGAAAGTAGGGGCAGCCTCTATCTCATGGGACCCTTGGAAGCAAATGTTAAATCAAAGTGATTGCCAAGGTAGTGACCTCATGCAGTTCCTGAAGAAAGTGACCTACCTCACTTCCTTGGTGATGTAACTCTCTGAACTTGGAATCCAAGATGCCAGGCTCCCAGAGCCAGTCCAAGTCCCAATCCCAGTGGGCTCACTTGTTTGGATGTACCAAGGACAGAGTCAGTATTTCTTGGTATCTACTGATGTGAGGATTGCCAAATGCCAGGACAGATCTGAAGAGGGACCTTTCCTGAGAAAGCAGGTAGTGGCTCACCGCTGGCTCCTGAGAACTTCACAGAGTTGGCAAAGGAGACAGATCTGAGACATGACAGGACATTTCATTGGAACATAATATGGTCCAACAGACAGAGGACACTCCAGATAGTCAGAGACATACTTGCGGGAAGGAGATGCCTTTGTGAGTGTGAGTGTCAGTTTGTGGTTTGTCTCATATTCTGAGAATAGGTAGGAAAGACAGTTTGTTTGGTTTGGAATAGACTGTTTCTAGTAAGTTTTTTGACAAGGTAAGTGATTCTATATCTGTGTATCCCACTGTGTCCGTGGTTGTAGACATTAGAAAAGAGAATGCATCAATGGATATGTCCTGTCTAGTAGAAAGCTTCCCAGCATTCATCCTGCCCAATTTATGAATGAACTGCAGCTTGCCTTATGGATGGACAACACCTACTATCTTCCTAAGTTTCTGTTTTCTTCCTGAATTCTGGCCACTCTGCAGAATAGGCTCATGGTTTTGTGTCCAAGATATGTACCACCTCCAAGCTCTGTGACATGCCCATGTACTGGATGGCGGTAAGGAATGGGAACATCTCAGAAAACTCAGATATCAGTGTGACCAGGAAATTCTCAGTGGAGAAACCCTGCTTTGGGCCATTCTCTTATCTATGTTTCTGTTGCCCTGAATGTCAGGAAGGTCTTTGCCTCAGGCCACCTCTTTGTGAAGCCTGAAGAAAACAGTTTTCAAATGAAAATGAATGGCCATCTCCTGTGGCTCTTTGCTTAATTTCCTTGGAAAGGGATGTGTCTTAATCAGCCTCTTGGACCTGTGTGAGGTTGTGGCTTAGATTCTCAGCACCTGATGGATCTAAAGAAAGATCCCATGTGTGCATCCAAACCAAAATGGCAAAAAGATCCGTAATGGTAGATGAAGTGTCTTGCCTTCCTTTGTTAGGTTCCTGACCTACATCAAGTGAGATTAGGGATCCTTTGGGTCAAATGAAATCTTCAAAGCCCTAAAGAAGTGCTTGGGTTTTCTCATTATTCCAAATCACATAAAGAATCTATACCTGACAGGCAGTAGGCTTCAAAATGGAGAAGCAGAGCAGTATTAACTGCAGTCCTATTTTATCACTCCTGCTTCAAATGCAGGGTGTCCAGGCCCCCATGACTTTAGGCAAATTAGGGGTAAGAGAGCTTATTTTGGACACTAACACATACCCCACTAGACTCTGACTACTAATCCTAACATGATGGAGAATAATAACCAAAACAGAATAGAAATACAAGCAGTTCAGTGGAGTCATGTTGTATAATTGGACTTGCCTTTTGCATTATATAGGGTAGGAATTATAAATCTAGTCAATTTTTAATTTTTAATTAAAACAGTTCTCCATGTGTTTTTAAAGTTAACAAATATGTGAATTCCTCTCTCCCTTTCTCTGTGGCCTATTCAGCACATGTGTTTTTATATGCACGTATAGAATCTTACCTGGTATCACATGTACATACTTGACAGGTTGCTGACTTGGCAGATGCAAATTGTGAAAAGAGATCACTCCTCTTAATGCTGTTGGAACTGAAAATTCAAACTATTGGTGACCTTCCTAGCTGAACAAAATTATATATAAATCCATGTTCAGTAAAAAGTATATTTTGGGATGTGTGGATTATATATATTTCATGATAAATTTTGATTGGCATATATATTGCTACTTTTTAATGTCTGTGTGAGTGTGTGTGTGTGTGTGTGTGTGTATATATATATATATATATATATATATATATATATATACACTCTCCAGATTTTTGAAAAAATGAAATATATGTGTCTTATTATACACTCCCTAAATTTATTCATGTTCATGTATGTGGATTTATTATCAACTTTTCACAAGATTATTCTCAGAAATATTCATCCACCTGAAATACATATTTGTTTCCTAGTACTGAAAACTAACTTCAGTGAATGATGCATACAAATCCTAATATTTCTACAGTTACTGACCAAGTTTAAGATCAATGCAAGTAGATTCCTATGGGACACGACATGTATTTTGATGTTCATTTTTTTTCAACACTGGTGCATTACTATTTCTTCAGTTTATGCACATCATAGGATAAATATTTCATCCACAAGTTCGCTAATTTATATCAATTTGTTTCACTTTCAATTACTTCCTGCTTCAGAACACATGTATTCCTCCATGTTTCTTAACTAGTCTCTTCATGAGACTTCTTTACAAACACATTATTTTCGATTTCCATAATTACTTTTGAAGCAAAACTCACACACCCTTAATGACAAACCATAACCCTAATATTACCATCAGATGTATAACTGATAGGAATGAATGACTGTGTATCAATATAAGATTTCTTATATATTTTAAGATATCAATTTAATCCATTATTTAAAGTGGAATCAGTTATATTATTTATCCACAGTATCATCTATTCATGCATTATCTCTATATTCATAGACACAGGGTACACCTCTTTGTACCCGCAATACTAATTTATACATCTTCAAAATATTGCTCCCTGAAATGGTGGAAAAAATACTTATGTCACCTGATCTACATATACATTTTATCACAGTACTATTTTGGATACAAAATGCAAAGATCACACATATGTTTGTACAAAAGCCTAAATTGAATGGGAGCATGGATTACTAAAAACATTGATGTCTAGGTTGCCTAATTCTCTCAAATGTCCATCCTATTGGTGACTACATATTTGTTTCTTTGAATATTATATAGTGAATATCAACCCTGTTAAAATGTCTAATCCTATCACTCACTTTATACTTTGCCTGATTTCCTACTGTCTCTATTGATGTTTCCTTTCCTACATATTTTCCCCAGTTTACCTATGTGACTGACTCTTCACATGTGCTGACATTGACATTCATTCTATTACTGAAACCCTATTGATAAAGAACTTTTGGTCCATATCCTGTACTCACACTTCTTGCAAAACCTACTGACTATCTTCCTAATCCTATGGACTATCCCTGTTTGAGTGGATGTTCTTTTCTACAATCTATCATCCAAGGTACAAGGTCCTATGTCATTGATTATCGATTTATCTGAGACATCACTGCAGAACGTAATTCAAAGCTAAGTATCCCAATCAAAGGCCCAATGCCAATATGGACTTTAAATCTTACTAAATTTCTGTTTTCATACATATTTTTCAACTCTATATTCTTATATATATCACAGATTCCCAATACCATTATTCATGCAGCAAAATGGTTCCTAACCCAAAACAAACATGTAATTAACCCTAACCATAAACTGTTCCCTCAATCTACCTTTATAAAAGAGCAGGGACAGAGTTGGTCTTACAATACAGGAAAGTAGGGGATTGTCCACCTGCTGAGAACCTCAAAGGTCCATTCAGAATTGATCCCTGGAGAAGATGTAGGCAGGTATGAAGGTCCTGAGAGATCAAAAGTCATCTTCCATGGCAAATAACCTGGTCAGGATGAAGGCTTTTGTCTGAATCAGCCTCTCTCTTCTTAATGTAGATAAGATGGACCAAATGAGGCCTGTGTGGAGAGCTGTTCCCGGGTGCCTATGGTTGATATACCATTCTAACTTGTGAAAGTGTCACAGAAATACGGTCAGCCTACATGTCATGGGAACCTTGGATGCATGTGTTAGGACAAACTGGTTGCCAAGGCAGTAACCTCATTCAGTTCCTGAAAGAAGTTACCTCACCTCACTTTTTTGGTGATGGCACTTTCTGAACTTGGGATCCAGGAAGCCAGGCATCTAGAGCCTGTCTCAGTCCCAGGCCTAGTGGTCTCACTTGTTTGATTTAACAAGGACAGAGTCAGTCTTTCTTGGTATCTACTGATGTGAGGATGGACAAATGACAGGAAAGCTCTGAAGAGGGGCCTTTCCTGACAAAGAAGGTAGTGGCTCACTGCTGGCTCCTGACAACTTCACAGAATTGCCCATGGACACCAGATGTGAGATAGGAGAGGCTATTTCGGGGGAACATAGTATGGCCTATCAGTCAGAGAACACTCCGGATAGTCACAAACCTACTTGGAGGAAGGAGGTGCTTATCTGGCTGTGGGTGTGGGTTTGTGGGTTTTTTCTCATGCTCTGAGAATATGTCCGAAAGTCGGTTTGTTTGGTTTGAAGTAAAGTGTTTCCAGAAAGTCGTATGAAAAGGCGAGTGTTTCTATGTCTGTGTATCTCACTGTGTCCGTGGTTGTAGACATTAGCAAAGAGAATGCATCAATGGATGAGTCTTGTCTAGTAGAAAGCTTCCCAGCATTCATCCTTCCCAATTTATGAATGGACTGCGTCTTGCCTTATGGATCGGCAACACCTGCTATCTTCCTAAGTTACTGTTTGCTTCCTGAATTCTGGCCACTCTCCAGAATAGGCTCATGGTTTTGTGTCCAAGATATGTACCACCTCCAAGCTCTGTGACACGGCCATGTATTGGTTAAATGAAGGGCATGGCGAGCATCTCAGAAAACTCAGATATCAGTGTGACCAGTAAAGACTCAGTGGAGAAACCATGCTTTGGGCCTTTTCCTTACCTATTGTTCTGTTGCCCCTTGACCTTGTGTAATTCTGTGGCTTAGATTCTCTGAACCTGATGGATCTAAAGAGAGATCCCATGTATGCATCCAAAAGCAAAATGTCCAAAAGAGCAATCATTGTGGATGAAGTCTCTCTCCTTCCTTGGTAAGGTTCCTGACCTCCATCAAGTGAGAATAGGGCTCCTTTGGGTCAAATAAGTTCTTCAAAGCCCTGCAGATTCTAGCCCATAGGTGACTGGGTTTTCTCATGACTCCAATTCACATGAAGAATCTAAATCCCACCATCAGTAGGCCTCAAATTTAAGAAGCAGAGCAAAATAAACGGCAGGCCTATTTGATCACTCTTAGTTCACAGGAAGGGTGTCCAGGCCACCCTGACTTTAGGCAAATGAGGGGCAAGGGAGGTTATTTTGGACACTGTCTTGGGCTGCACCCCTCACGGAAACCTCCAGCCAGAGGTTATGATGAGTGTCTGTATGGAAGAAAATGAGGGCCATGTGGGAGTGTTTTGGTTTTAATTGTAGTCTTTTTTGTGGCGGTTAGTAGAGATGACATGGTCCACCTTGGCTTGAACTTTGGTGGGATTCCGCATAAAGACTGAGTTCTCGTACTGAACTCAGAGAAGTATTGCCATGAATAGTGTTGGAATTTTAGGAGGCCACGCACGATAGTCGCCCTTGGAAACTGAGATCTAGGCCCAGGGTAGCTATTCACAGAGCACTGGAAATCTCAGCCAGGATATCACATGATTTTATTCTGAAAAACTTGGCAACCATTGTTGAGAGTCAAAACACACATGGACCTCACATTGTAGACCTCAATTTTCAAGGATTCATGTGACCTTTTGGCCACTCTTTGGGAAGCCTTTCCTGTGAGACATCTCCAGATATTTCATTGAAATGAGCTTCCTCACCATTTAATAGTTCCAGAATGCCTCCAACTTCATCCTTGAAAAATGGCTAGGTCAATATATCATGAAATTTTTGAAATTCCCGTGACAAGTTGGCACTGGAGATTCTTTGAATATCTTGTGGCTGATCATGAGAATAACAGTCAGTGCCTTGATTGACTGGTTTTCATAAAAATTGTGCAGAACAGAGATGCCAGGAAGTTGGAGCCTCCTGAGGAGTGGGGCTAGAGCAGTGGTGGGCAGGTGTGTGATAAAACATCTGCGGTGTGGTAATGTGGATCTGCCTTTGGCTTCCAAATTGCTTGTGACTGATATGGTGCAGCCAGCAGTCCCTTCAATGTAAAGGCATCTTGTTATATGCAGAGGTTTTAGGGAAATATTAAGAATCAGGTTGCTATGGTCAAGGGGGCAACTATGTGGGATATAAGCCTGTTTGGTGCATTCTCCTGCAGACCCTGACCCACCACACGTGACAGAACTCCCTCACGCACAGAGTAACAGTTGAATTCTTTGTATTTCGTGAAACAAATACCAAAATCCCAGTGCAGCACCAAAAAACAACACGAAAAGTGGAGAATGACCAAATAGCTTCACAGGCCCATGTGGATACACTTAGCCCCCCGTGACCACAGTTTACCTACAAAGAGAGTATTCAGCACTGCTGACTCATGTTCAGTGGAAAATAAGAAACCATGTCCTTCAGGTCACATAGATGAAGACCCTGATTTGATGGTCTCACTACAAACGAAGCTGAAGCTCCCGACAACAACATATATTCCAAGTGCCCAACCTCAGAGGCAGTTTCTCAAGAAGTCTTTAGGCCAGCAGAGCTCCATGTTTTTGGAATGATTACACTGTCCCTTACTTTTGGAATCTCCTCTACCTCCTCCAAGGTTGTGAACTCCTGAGCATATTCCATTCCAGATATTTATTCACAGATTTTCTAACTCTTCTCTTCTAATTGTGTCTTACTCTGGGCGATTGTAATGTCAAGGCATTGTTCTGGATGAGAGTGGGAAGATTTTTGTGTATCACATATTTACATACACATTGGATTCATTTTCCAATTTTCCTTTCAAAATACTGAATACCTCACACTAACACCTACCCTACTAGACTCTGACAACTAATCCTAATAAGGTGGAGAAAAATAAACCAAAAAAATAGAAATGCAAGCAGTTCAGAGAAGGCATGGTGTATAGTGGAATTGCCTTTTGCATTATTTAGGGTAGGAGTTATAAATCTAGTCAATTATTTGTTAAAATATTTCTCCATGTGTTTTAAAGTTAACAAATATGTGAATTCCTGTTTCCCTGTCTCTGTAGCCTATTCAGCACATGTATTTTTACATGCAATTATAGAATCTTACCTGATACCACACGTACATTCTTGTGAAGTGGCTGACTTGGCAGATACAAATTTTAAGAGATCACTCCTCCTAAGCGCTTTAGAACTGAAAATTCAACCTATGCGTGAGCTTCCTAGTTGAACAACATTATACATAAATCCATGTTAAATAAAATAAATATTTTTGGATCTCTGGATGATATAAATTTCATGGTGAATTTCCTATAGCATATATTATGCTATTTTTAATGTCCGTTTGTGTTTGTGTGTGTGTATGTGTATATATATATATATATGTATATATATATATATATATATATATATATATATATACATATATATATATATATATTCTCCAGATTTTTCAAAATATGAAATATGTGTCTTATTATAAACTCCCTTAACTCATTCATATTCAAGTATGTGGATTTATAATCAAATTTTCTCAAGAGTATTCTAAAAATATTCATTCTCCTGATATACATATTTGTTTCTTAGTACTGAAAACTAACTTTAGTGAATGGTGCATACAAATCCTAATATTTCTACAGTAGCTGACCTAGTTAAACATCAATTCAAGTAGATTCCTATGGGACATGATGTGTATTTGGATGTTCGTTTTATTCAACACTGGTACATTACTATTTCTTCAATTTATTCACATCATTGGATATATATTTCATCCACAAGTTCGCAAGTTTATAGGCATTTGTTTCACATTCAATCATTTTCTTCTTCAGATCACATGTATTCCTCCATGTTTCTTGACTGGTCTTTTTATGAGACTTCTTTCCAAACACATTATTTTCGATTTCTAGGATCACTTTTGAAGCAATACTCACACACCTTTCATGATAATCCATAACCCTAATATTACATTTAGATGTATTACTGGTTGAAATGAATGATATTATATCAATACAGGATTTCTTATAATATTTCATATATTAATTCAATGCATTATTTAAAGTGGGAACAGTTAAATTATTTATTCAAAATGTGGTCTATTCATGCATTATGTCTATATTCATGGACACAGGGTACACCTCTTTGTACCCCCAATACTAATTTATAGCTCTTGAAAACCTTACTCCCAGAAATGCTTGAAGAAATGCTCATGTCACCTGATCCACATATACATTCTATGACAGTAATATTCTGGACAAAAAATGCAAAGGTCACACTTATGATTGTACCAAAGCCTAAAAGGAAAGTGAACATGGATTACTAAAAGCATCCATGTCCAGGTTTCCTAATGCTCTCAAATGTCAATCCTAATGGTCACTGCATATTTGTTTCTTCTTAAGATTATATATTCAAACTCAACAGTGTACAAAATGTCTAATCCTATCACTCACTTTATACTTTGCCAGATTTTTTAAAGTCTCTATTATTATCTGCTTTTCTACATATTTTTCAAAGTTCATCATTGTGACTGAATTTTCATATGTGCTGACATTTACATTCACTCTCTAACTGAAACCCTATTGCTAAAGAAATTTCCGTCCAAATCCTGTACTCACTCTTCTTCCTAAACCTACCGACTATCTACCTAATCCTACCGACTATCCCTTTTTGACTGGATGTTCTCTTCCTCATTCAATCATCCAATGTACAAGGTCCTATGCCATTGTAAATGGATTTATCTGAGACATCTGTGCAGAACCTAATTCAACACTACGTATCCCAATTATGGGCCCAATGCCCTTCTGGGCTTCAAATCCTAGATATTTGTTTTCATACATATATTTTACCAATATAATTTAATAAATATCGCAGATTCCCAATAAAATTATTCATCTCTCAGAATGATTCCTAACAAAATCGAACCTGTTATTACCCAAACCATACACTGTTCCCTCAATCTAACTTTATAGAAAAGCAGGGACAGAGTTGGCCTTACAATACAGGAGTGTAGGGAAACTTCCACCTGATGAGAACCTCAAAGGTCCATGCAGAAATGATCCATGGAGAAGATGTAGGCAGCTATGAAGGACCTGAGGGAGGAAAAGTCAACTTCCATGGTAAACAACCTGGTCAAGATGAAGGGATGTGTCTGAATCAGCCTCTTTCATCTTAATGTAGAGAAGATGGACCAAACCAGGCCTGTGTGGAGAGCTGTTCCCGGGTGCCTATGGTTGATATACCATTCTAACTTGTGAAAATGTCAGAGCGAGTAGGTGCATCCTCCATCTCATGGGACTCTTAGAAGCAACTTTTAGGACAAAGTTGTTGTCAAGGCAGTGACCTCATTTAGTTCCTGAAGGAAGTGACCTCACCTCACTTCCTTGATGAAGGAACTCTCTGAACTTGGGATACAGGAAGTCAGGCACCCAGAGGTAGTCCCAGTTCATGTCCCAGTGTTCAAACTTGTTTGGATTTTCCAAGGACAGAGACAGTCTTTCTTGGTACCTACTGATGTGAGGATAGCCTAATGCCAGGAAGGTCTGAGGAGGGGCCTTTCCTGAGAAAGAAGGTACTGGCTCACCGCTGGCTCCTAACAGCTTCACAGAGTTGGACACGGAGACCAGATCTGAGACAGGACAGCCCATTATGGGTGAATATGTTATGGCCCACCAGTCAAAGGTCACTCCATATTTTCACAGACCTACTTGGGGGTCTGTGTGGGTGTGGGTGTGGGTGTGGGTGTGGGTTTGTCATTTTGTCTCATGTTCTGAGAATAGGTAGGAAAGTCCTTTTGTTTGGTTTGGTGTGAAATGTTTCTAGTAAGTCTTTTGACAAGGCGAGTATTTCTATGTCTGTGTATCCCACTGTGTCCGTGGTTGTAGACATTAGAAGAGAGAGTGCATCAATACATATGTCCTATCTAGTAGAAATCTTACCAGCATTCATCCTGTCCTATTTATGAATGGTCTGCGGCTTGCCATATGGATCGGCCACTCCTAATATCTTCCTAAGTTCCTATTTTCTTTCTGAATTTTGGCCAAACTCCAGAATAGGCTCATGGTTTTGTGTCCAAGATATGTACCACCTTTAAGCTCTGTGACATGGCCATGTACTGGATAGCTGAAGGCAATGGTGAACATCTCAGAAAACTCAGATATCAGTGTGACCAGGAAAGTCTCAGTGGAGAAACCCTGCTTTGGGCCTTTTGCTTACCTATTGTATTATTGCCCTGAATGTCAGGAAGGTCTTTGACTCAGGCCACCCCTTTGTGAAGACTGAAGAGTTTTCAAATGGAAGTGAATGGGCATCACCTTTGGCTCTTGGCTTAATTGCTTTGGAAAGGGATGTGTCTGAATCAGCTTTTTGGCCCTGTGTGAGGATGTGGCTTAGATTCTCAGCACCTAATGGATCTAAAAAAATCCCATGTGTGCATCCAAAACCAAAATAGCCAAAAGAGCAGTCATTGTGGATGAAGTCTCTCACCTTCCTCTGTAAGGTTCCTGACCTCCATCTTTGAGAATAGTGATCCTTTGGGTCAAATGAGTTCTTCAAATCACTACAGAGGCTAGGCCATAGGTGCTTGGGTTTTCTCATGACCCCAATTAACATAAGGAATCTAAACCCCACAGTCATTAGGCCACAAAATGGAGAATCAGAGCAGTATTAAGGGCAGGCCTCTTAGATCACTCCTGGTTCACAGGAAGGGTGTCCCTGCCACACTGACTTTAGGCAAATGGGAGAAAGGGACATTATTTTAGATACTGTCTTTGGCTTTGGCCCTCATGGAAACCTACAGCCTGAGGTTATGATTAGTGTCTATATGGAAGAAGATGAGGGCCATGTGGGAGTGTTTTGGTTTTAATTGTGGTCATTTTTGTGGCCGTTGGAAGAGATGACTGAGGACACCTGGGCTTGAACACTGGTGTGATTCCCCTTAGAGACTGAGTTATGGAACTGACCTCAAAGAAGTATTGCCATGTATTGTGATGGGATTTTAGGAGGCCACACATGAGAGTCGCCCTTGGAAACTGAGATCAAGGCCCAGGGTGGCTTTCCACAGAGCACTGGGAATCTCAGGAAGGATATCACATGATTTTATTCTTAAAGAATTGGCAGCCATACTTGCAAGTCAAAACACAAAAGGATCACACATTGTAGACCTCAAACGCCTGGCTTAATGTGACCTTTTAGCCTGTCGTTGGGAAGCATTGCCTGTTAGAATTCTCCAGAGATTTCATTGAAATGAGCTTCCTCTCCATTTAATGGTTCCTGAATGAATTAAACCCCACAGTGCCTCAAACTTCATCTTTGAAAAAAGGCTAGATAAATACCATTAAATTTTTGAAATTCTCATGAACAGGTGTCAGTGGAGAACCTTTGGATGTCTTATAGATGATCATGAGTGTACCAGACAGTGCCTTGATTGACTGGGTTTCATGAAAATCGTGTAGAACAGAGATGCCAGTAATTTGGAGCCCGATGAGTATTCGGCCTAGAGCAGTGGAGTGTAGGTGTTTGTTAAAACATCTGTGATGGGGTCATGTGGATCTGCCATTGGCTTCCAAATGGTTTGTGACTGACATGGTGCAGCCCCCATACCCTTGTATGTAAAGGCATCTTGTTATACGGAGAGGTTTCAGGGCAGTGTTTAGAATCAGATTTCTATTGTCAAGGGGGCAAGCTATGTGGGATAGAAGCCTGGTTGGTGCACTCTCCTGCAGACCCTTAACCAACACACGTGACAGAACTCCCTCCAGCACTCTGTCCTAGTTGACCTCCTCGTATTTCATGAAGCAAATACCAAACTCCCAGTGTAGCTGCAAGAAACACCATGAAAAGTAGAGGAAGACCAAATGGCTTCAAAGTCCACACTGGGAGACACTTTGCCCCCAAATGGCAACAAATTACCTACAAAGAGAGAATTCAGCCCTGCTGCCTCATGTTTATTGGAAAAAAAGAAACCATGTGCTCCAGGACACACAGAAGCAGACCCAGATTTGATGGTCTCACTACAAAGGAAGTTAAAACTCCTGACAACAACATATATTTCAAGTGCCCAACCTCAGAGGCAGTTTCTCAAGAAGTCTTTAGGCCAAGAGAGCTTCATGTTTGTGGAGTTTTTACCATGTACCTTACTTTTCGAAACACCTCTACCACCTCCAAGGTTGTTAACTACTGAGCATTTTCCATTCCAGATTTGTATTCACAGATTTTCTAACTCTTCTCCTCTTATTGTGTCTTACTTGGGGTGAAGGTAATGTCAAGGCATTGTTCTGAATGAGAGTGGGAAGACTTTTGGGTAGCATATATTTGCATACACATTGGATTCATTTTCCAATTTTCTATTTGAAATACTGAATCCCTGACTTTCAGAGGTAGAAGGAATTCTCCTTCAAAGAATAGCCTGACACTTACAAGAAACAGCCACGAGGAGACATCCTGTCTGGGAGACATCCTGTAGCCATCTGTCTCCCTGAGACATCCTGTGCCCATCTGTCTTTCTGAAACTTCCTGAGGTTATCTCACCTTGTGAAGACATCTAGGAAGTGCTGATAAGAGAGATTTCCCACATCCAGCATACAAATACCCCTGTGTGAACAATAAAAGTTTGCAGCTTGATCAGAACTCCTGTCTTGCTGTCATCTCTCGTGTCTCTTGTCCCTTCATTCCTCCCTATCTAGGTTCGCTGCCCACGTTGATGTGTCCTGCCGGCCGGGACATCTGGCGCCCACTGACTGGGGCTCGAGCTTTTGATTGAGGGGGACCCCGTCCTCCTGGAAGATTTGGTCAAGCGGAGCTTACAATAACCGCAGAAGACACCACCGAGAGACAGATCCAGGAGGAGGGTGGGGATGACACACGGTGATTGACCCACCATGGGGCAAGCAGTTTCGTCACATGATTTGTTTTTGTCAGGCTACAAGGAGTCCTTCCAGACATGGGGGGGCGTATTAAGAAAAAAGACTTAATTTTTTTTTTCACACATAAGAGAGCAGTGTCCATGGTTTCCTCTTGAAAGGACCATTGATGGTAAAAGATGGCTTAGAGTAGGAGACTGTTTAAAAGATTATTATGAATCCTTTGGCCCAGAAAAAGTGCCTGTTCCCACCTTTTCTTACTGGAACTTAATTAATAGAATTCTTAAAAGTTCACCCTTTGACAATGGTACCTTAAAAGTTGTCAAGGTTGGGAAAGAGACTATGCAAATACTTCTCATATCCCCTCGGCATGCCCATCAGTTAGTATAGACATAGACCCTTCTCAGGCTCCCCAGGACCGTGGGAACCTTCCTGGTCCCCCTCAAAATACCACCCTAATGAATAAGGCTCCAATGATTACCAACTGCCTTTATCCAGTTTTAAATACCGGAGACTCATTGACCCCTGTAGAGGAGGCTACCTTGGAGAAGGAAGCAGCTCGCTACCATTCAGAAGACCCTCCACCTCTCAAGACCCTGCCACAGCTTATAGGACTTACATATCCACCTCCCTCCTATATCCCTCCTGCCTTTTGTGCTCTGGCCCTTCAGGGAACAAATGCCCCCCCCCCCCGATATTTTCTCCCCACTTCCCTTGCCTAAACTGGCTCCTTTGTGAGCATCCTTTCAACATACACAGGAACAGATCCAAACTTTAAAAGAATTAAGATCCCTTCACTCTGAGCTCTCTTCATTAGCCTTAGGTATGGAGTCAAAGCAACTGGCCTACAGTTGTCTAATACAAAGGCGAAGCCACTCCATTGACCTGTGCTCGCCTTCCCAGTCACCACCAGTCTGATAGATAAGCCTGCCCAGGCTGAGGTCAAAGAATTAGACGAGGATAAAGAGGAGGAAGCGGGGAAATGGATTAAGGAGATCAGGACTCAGAGGATGAGGAGTTCAGCCCTAGGCAGGCAGGAACCCAGAGTCTACAAAAAATTAAGCCTGCATTTTCCTGAAAAACTTAAAAAGGCTTGTGCTCACTATGGCCCCATTGCACCCTACACATTTGCTTTATTAGAAAGCCACAGCACACAATGACTTACTCCCAATGATTGGAAATTTTTAGACCAAGCTACTCTCAGTGCCAGAGACTTCCTGTTATGGAATGCAGATTTCAAAGAGCACTGTCGGGAAACTGCTCAAAAAATTTTAACTAAGACCTTCTCTAAATCCAGGACTTATGTTAAGCTAGTGGGCAATGAGCCTTTTGACAATAAAACTAAACAGGCACATTTCCCTGCTGGACTTTTGATGCAGATTCAGATGGCTGGCTTACATGCTTGGAGACACCTCCCTCAAAAGCCTCGGCTACCACTTCCCTGGCAAAAATTTGACAAGGGCCCGACGAGCCTTATAGCGACTTTGTTCCCCGGCTTAACCTAGCTGTGGAATGCTTGCTTGGACCAAGCGAAAGCAAAAGCGCTTTTGTAAAACATCTTGCCTTTGAAAACGCCAACCCGGCATGTCAGGATGTTCTTCAACCACATAAGGATAAAGGGAAACTTTCTGACTTTATTAGACTCTATGCAGGGGTAGGTGCAGCCCATGCCATGGGTCTTGCCCTAGGTGCCACCTTTACCAAGACCTTTCACAATCCTGGCTCACGTACTTGCTTTACTTGTAAACAACCTGGCCATTTTGCACGCAAGTGTCCGACAGGCAAAAAAAGCCTAGGAATAGCGTCTCCTTCAACTGGGGCTATACCGCCCCAAGCTATCCTTTGCCCTAGATGTGGTAAAGGTCATCACTGGACCAGTGAGTGTAGATCTAAGACAAATGCCCTCAGACAGCCTATTTTTTTCCTGCTTCTTGGGAAACTCCCTGCGGGGCCAGCCCCGGGCCACGACATCCCCCAGGACAAACCCAGGGGCAATAAGATTTGTTCCCTCCCAAACTCCCAACCTACCTCAAAATTCTTCTCCACAATTGCCTCCCTCCAACTAGCCACTCCAGGCAGCGCAGGATTGGACCTCTGTGCCACCACCGATACAATATTGTACTCAATGCAAGGACCCCAGATAATACCCACTGGAATTATGGGTCCCCCTCAATCTCATATGTGTGCCCTTATTTTTGGGAGAGCCTCTACTAACTTACATGGTGTTCAGGTCTTCCATGGCATTAATAATAATGATTTCACTGGAGAAAAAAAATACTGGCCACAGCTATTAATGGAGTTGTGGCCATCCCAGCACGAACAAGTCTTGCACAATTAATACTCCTTCCCTTGAATCCAGGAGGCACTTCCACCGCCCAAACCTACCGCAGAGGACTGCCTCCTTGGGCTGCTCTGATGTAAATTTGGTTCAACCCGTTTCTCACAGAAGACCCACAATTTCCTTACTTATTGAAGGAAAGGAATTCCAAGGAATTCTAGATACTGGAGCTGATGACACAATTATTTCTCAAAAATATTGGCCATCAGCTTGGACCCTCACCTCATCCTTGACTGACCTTAAAGGGATAGGACAGTCAAAAAATCCTCTGGTCAGCTCTACGGCTCTTAGCTGGACTTATAAAGAGGGTAATAAGGGAATTGTCACTCTTTTCGTTGTTCCTGACCTCCCTGTTAACCTATGGGCCCAAGATATTTTGAGTCAAATGGAAGTTATTCATGCCAGTCCCAATTCCATGGTAACTCATCAAATGCTTCATATAAATTTTGTCCCTGGTACAGGCCTTGGGAGACTGAGACAAGGACTGGTTGAGCCAATAAAACCCATACAAAAAACAAATACATATGGACTTGGGTATTCGGATTTTTAGTGTCGGTCTCTGACTCTCCTGTACCCCATGGAGATAAAATTATTTGGGAAACTCAGACTCTTGTGTGGGTGAATCAATGGCCACTTAACCAAGAAAATATGGAGGCTGCCTCCATGTTAGTGCAGGAACAGCTGGCAGCCGGCCATGTAGAGCCCTCAACCTCAACATCGAATACTCCAATTTTTGTTATCAAGTAAAAATCAGGCAAGTGGTGCCTTTTACAATATTTGTGTGCCATTAATAAAGCTATGTGCCCAATAAGAGCACTACAGCCAGGCATTCCCACACCAGTGGCTATTCCCAAAAACTATTGTAAAATGATTTTTGAGTTAAAAGATTGTTTTTTTACCATTCCTTTACATCCTGCGGATAGACCCTATTTTGCCTTTAGTCTCCCTCGCATTAATTTTCAGGGCTCTATGCAGAGATTTCAATGGAAGGTTCTTCCCCAAGGTATGGCCAACAGCCCTAGTCTTTGCCAAAAATACGTTGCTCAAGCAGTAGACCCTGTGAGAGAGCTATGGCCACAAATTTATATTTTACATTATATGGATGATTTGTTAATTGCTGCACCTAATAACCATGACCTTAATAATTGTTACTTGGACATTTACAAAAACCTCACTTCCTTGGGACAACAGATAGCTCCTAATAAGGTTAAAACACAGGACTGTTATACCTATTTGGGCCTTAAACTTCAAGATAATCAGATCCAAATTCCTAAGATAGCACTATGGGTGGACCATCTTCACAACCTTAATGATTTTCAAAAATTCCTGGGGAATATTCAATGGCTAAAAACATATTTAAAATTACCACCTTGTGTACTTTTGTCCCTTAATGATATTTTGAGAGGTGATTCCCACCCCTCGTCCCCTCAAAAACTTACTCCCGAGGCATGACAGGCATTAAACCAAGTCACAGAAGCCATTGCCAAACAGTTTTTTACAGAACATTCTTATAACCTTCCTCTGGTTCTGGTTATTTTACACACTCCTCATACACCCACAGGAATATTTTGGCAACGAAATACACATTTTAGAAATAAAGGCTGCCTTTGCTTTGGGTCCATTTACCCACCACATTCTCCAAGGTTATTACTGTTTTTCTTGCTCAGGTAGCTTCTATTATTTTTAAAAGTCGTTTGCTATCTCGACAACATTTTGGCAAAGACCATGATAATATTTTAATTTCATATACTAAAGACCAAATCCAATTTTTACTACAGACGGAGGATGAATGGCGTATTGCCTTATCAGGCTTTTTGGGAACAATTGATAACCACCTACCCAATGACCCCCTTTTACATTTTGTCCAGTTACATCCATTTATTTTTGCCAAAATTACTCAAAAGGCTCCCATTCCTCAAGCCCTTACTGTCTTTACAGACAGTTCCAGTAATGGCCGAGCAGTCTTTGTTGTCAATAACCAGCCTAACACCTTTGATACTGTCTATCATTTAGCACAGTTTGTGGAATTGTTTGCAATAACACAAGATTTTAAAACATTTTTTGATAATCCTGTTAATATTTATACATACAGTGCCTACATTGCTCATTCTGTGCGCCTGCTTGAGATTTCACCCACCATTAAGGCTTCTTCCAATGTCGCCCTTCGGTTTCACCAGCTTCAGCAGCTAATTCAGGCCAGACAACACCCATTTTTCTTAGGACACAGTAGGCCACACTCTGATCTTCCCAGCCCTCTAACACAAGGTAATGCCAAAGCTGATGCAGCAACTCGTTTCATCTTTCCAATTTTTGTTGGCTGCACTCAAAAGGCCACGGAGTTACACAATCTTCACCATCTAAATTCCCAGAACCTTCGATAACTATGTAAAATTACCAGGCAACAGGCACGAGAAATAGTAAAAGCATGCCCTGGTTGCCCTGTCTCCCTCCCCATTCAACACTTGGGAGTTAACCCCCGAAGATTACTGTCCAATCAGTTTTGGCAAATGGATGTTACTCATTTTTCTGAATTTGGAAAAACCAAATATGTACATGTTTCTGTAGATACCTTCAGTGGCCTTATTTTCGCATCACCACATTCTGGAGAGGCTATCAAAGATGTCCTTTCTCATCTTGTTTCAGCGTTTTCTGTAATGGGTAAACCAATACATATTAAAAAAAGATAATTGTCCTGCATATACCAGTGCCAAGTTTAAACAGTTTTGTGCTACCTCGCAAATTTGGCATACTACTGGAATTCCATACAAGCCTCAGGCATTGTGGAACGTGCCCACCTTACCTAAAGACTTGGCTAACCCGCATTAATGCTTCTGCACTTGTATTTACCACTCACAGGCATCGCCTTAATCATGCATTATTTGCCCTTATTTTTCTTTCCCTAGACAATGAAGGCCATTCGGCTGCAGACTGACACAGGCAATCCTCGTCCAATTCTGTTCGCCCACCTGTTATGTGGCACAATCCCATTACAAATAAATGGAAACGCCCAGGTCCTGTCCTCATCTGTGGACGAGGCTCAGCTTGTGTTTTGGACGAAGAGCAAGCAGCCCCAAGATGGTTACCAGAACGCCTGGTTAAACAGGTTAATGGCTTACCTCAACACTGGGATGGAGGCCCTCCCTCTGAGGACAAGTTTTCCTCTTTTTCAGATGCAGCCAACAATCTGTGTGAGGATCCTACTTAAGGCACTTATGCTGAACAGGATTGTACACGGAGGCTTTGGCCCTCCACCTTCCAACATCATGGAGTACCTTTTTGGCCCTCCCTGTGAACGCAAGGGAGGATCTTGGACTCAGGCTCCCACTAGTTTGACCCAGACTGCTGACTGCGTGACTAAGGTGGCTTACCTCCGGGCCGAGGTTGACCATAAACTCAGAGGAGTTCATCAGCCTAAATTGGTATGTGTTAACAAGCCAAAGATTATTCCCCCTAGTACAAGTAAAGCTCTCCAAAATTGTTCTGCAACTTGAACGCATACCCAAGCGATGCATGCCACTTGTTATGCGTCGGCCTCAATTTGTGTTAACAAGCAGGGAGAACAATTTTTTGAAGCCTCCCTAACTAAAACTCATGCAGCAGGAGGGACCACTATTCATTATACCCCCGTTCTTTTTGACCGGGGAGGAGAAGGCAAATACACCAAGCTACAGTCAGCTGGGTGCCAAGGCCCTGTTGGTAAACCCTCCTGCTGCCCCATTAAGGCACCTACAGGGGTCACTGATGGTGGAGGATTCCCTTATGCTGTCAAGCATCCTCAGATAATCAAACTTTTGAAACCCCAAATCCCTGAGCTCACATATCATCCCTTAATATAGCCAAAATGCCAGCTCCCAGGTTTAGATAACAATACATTAGATATTTTGGAAACTACCTTCTCCTTGCTTAATAATTCCAACCCAAATTTGCTGGTGATTGCTGGCTCTCCATGACAACAGGGGCAATCATGCCTATGGCAGTTCCTATTAATTCTATCATAGACGATGATAATACATGCCAACCCAGATTTCATTTAAAAGTACAGTCTATAGGCACTTTTACAATATGTCTTTTAGGCGCGATGCAAAATAATACCTATGATATTGATGTTGGAGTTACTTCCTTTGGAAATTGCTCAACAGTACAAAACTATTCTTCATCCACCCCATCTCTTTGTCCCTCCAATGGCACAGTTTTTATGTGTGGAGGAAACTCGGCCTTCCCGAGGCTTCCATCGAATTGGACCGTTGGCTGTGTTCTTGCCTTATTACTCCCTGATACAACTATTGTCCCAGGAGACGAAACTCTATGCATTCCTAGTCTAGACACCTCAGTCAAAAGACACAGGCGGGCAATACAGGCCTTACCACTCGTTGCCAGCCTTGGAATAACAGCTACTGTGGCCACAGGTACAGCTGGCTTAGGCATGGCTATACACTCTTAGCGTCGCCTGTCTCAACAACTTATAAATGATGTAAAAACTCTATCAGGAACCATAAAGATTTGCAGGACCTAGTAGACTCAATGGCAGAAGTGTTCCTTCAAAACAGAGAAGGCTTAGATTTACTGACAGCTAACCAGGGAGGTATTTGCTTGGCCTTAGGGGAACGATGCTCCTTTAATGCCAATAAATCAGCCATAGTACGCACTAAAATTAAGCAGCTTCAAGAAGATCTAGAAAAGAGATGAAGGGAACTTTTTGAAAATCCCCTCTGGACTGGGTTTAATGGATTTCTACCCTACCTTCTTCCACTATTAGGCCCTTTGTTGGGTTTACTTTTAATGGTGTCCATAGGACCCTGCATTATAAACAGGCTTGTACAATTTATTATAGAACAGATTAATATTTTGGCCTCTAAGCCCATACAGGTCCACTATCATCGCCTGGAGATGGAAGACCATGCTGCCAACATTTAAAAGGATGTTCTACCCTTCTCACAGGCTTATTTCTTAAGTTTACATCCCCACAGATCTCTCTTTCTTACATTAAACTATAAGTAACAGCTCTGACCAACCATCTTCTGCCATTGCCATAAGGGTTCGTCCTCCATGGGCCCCTCCACTTGGGGGAGGATGCACCCATGGAGTGAGGACGTTAGGCCATAATAACGGAGGGTGCAGGATGGACTGCAGGAGGATGTATCCACGGATCCCAAAACAGAAGACCTCTTAGTGACACGCTCTGGTGCATGGTGGTCAGCCTGCTTCCTCCTCAAAGCCGTCTCCTCCCAAAACATGCCAAGGCCACCACGAAATCTCCTAGTAAACATGCTCTCTCGAATCAGGAGATATTCTAAGGCCTGCTAGAGAAACAGAGCCTCTATCTCCCCCTAAAACATTGGCCGGTAAGGTATGGTCAAATATTTTATATAAGAAAGAGAGGTCAGGGGCTAGAAGGAAGTTCTCCTTCAAAGAATAGCCTGACACTGAAAAGAAACAGCCCCCTGGGAGATATCCTGCCTGGGAGACATCCCGCAGCCATCTATCTCCCTGAGACATCCTGCGGCCATCTGTCTTCCTGCAACATCCTGAGGTTATCAAACTTTCTGAAGACATCCAGCAACTGCCGATAAGAGAGCTTTCCCATCCACAACATATAAATTCCCATGTGAGAACAATAAAAGTTTGCAGCATGATCAGAACTCCAGTCGTGCTGTAATCTCTCGTGTCTCTTGTCCCTTCATTCCTCCCCAACTAGGTTCCTTGCCCACATTGATGTGTGCGGCCGGCCGGGACAACTGACACTAACCCATACCCTACTACACTCTGACTACTAATCCTAATATGATGGAGAAAAATAACCCAAACAGAATAGAAATACAAGCAGTTCAGAGGAGGCATGGTGTATATTTGGACTTGCCTTTTGCATGATATAGTGTAGGTGTTATAAATCTAGTTAATTTTTAATTGAAATCGTTCTCCATGTGTTTTTAAAGTTAACAAATATGTGAATTCCTGTCTCCATTTCTCTGTAGCCTATTCAACACATGTATTTTTATCTGCACATATAGAATCCTACTTGGAATCACACGTACATTCTTGTGAGGAGGCTGACTTGGCAGATACAAATTGTGAGAAGAGATCACTCCCCATAAACGCTGTTGGAACTCAAAATTCAATCTATGGGTGAGCTTCCTAGTAGAACAACATTTTACATAAATCCATGTTCAGTAACATAAATATTTTTGCATCTATGGATGATATATATTTCATGATGAATTTTGTTTGGCATATATATTGCTACTTTTTATTGTCTGTGTGTGTGTTTTGTATATATATACACTCTTCAGATTTTTCAAAATATGAAATATATGTGTCTTATATACACTCCCTAAATTCATTTATGTTCATGTATGTGGATTTATAATAAACTTTTCACAAGATTATTCTCAGAAATATTCATCCACCTGAAATACATATTTGTTTTCTAGTACTGAAAACTAACTTAAGTGAATGGTGCATACAATCCTAATATTTCTACAGTGACTGACACAGTTTAACATCAATGCAAGTAGAAATCTATCTGACATGATGTGTATTTTGAAGTTCATTTTGTTCAACACTGGTACATTACAATTTCTTCAGTTTATTCACATCATAGGATATATATTTCATCCACAAGTTCACAAATTTATACGCATTTGATTCATTTTCAATCATTTCCTGCTTCAGAACATATGTATTACTCCTAGTTTCCTGAATGGTCTTTTCATGACACTTATTTCCAAACACATTCATTTTGGTTTTCATAATCATTTTGAAGCAAAACTCACACATTCTTCATGATATACCATAACCCTAATTTTACCATTATATGTGTAACTGATTGGAATGAATAATTGTATATCAATATAAGATTCCCTGTATATTTTCTGATATCAATTCAATCCATTATTTAAAGTTTGAACCACTTTTATTATTTATTCACAGTATGGTCTATTCATGCATTATTTCTATATTTATAGACACAGGGTACATCTATTTGTATCCCCAATACTAATTTATTCATCTTCAAAATGTAGCTCCCAGAAATGTTGTCAGAAATACTCATGTCACCTGATCTACATATACATTTTATCACAGTAATATTCTGGACACATTATGAAAATGTCACACTTATGATTGTACCAAAGCCTAAGTGAAAGTGAGCATGCGTTACTAAAAACATCCATGTCCAGGTTGCCTAATGCTCTCTAATGTCAATACTATTGGTGAATACATATTTGTTTCTTCCTAAGATTATATATTCAACCTCAATCCTGTTAAAAATGTCTAATCCTACCACACAATTTATACTTTGCCTGATTTCCTAATGTCTCTATTGATTTCTGCTTCCCTACATATTATCCCAGTTCATTATTGTGACTGACTCTTCACATGTGCTGACATTTACATTCACTGTCTACCCGAAAGCCTATTGCTAAAGAACTTTTGGTCCCACTCTTATACTCACTCTTCTTTCTAAACCTACCGACTTTCGTCTTAATCGTACTGACTATCACTTTTTGACTGGATGTTCTCTTTGACATTCAATCATCCAAGGTACAAGGCAATTGTATATCGATTCATCTGAGACATCTGTGCAGAATATAATTCAAAGCTAAGTATCCCACTCAAAGGCCTAATGCCTTTCTGGGCTTCAAATCTTACCTGGATTTCTGTTTTCAAACTTATATTTCCCCTGTATATTCTTGAAAATATTGCAGGTTCCCAATACCATTAATCATCTTGCACAATGATTCCGAACCCAAATAGAACCTGTTATTAACCGTAACCATACACTCTTTTCTCAATCTCACTTTACAGAAGAGCAGGTACAGAGTTCGTCTTACAATACAGGAATGTAGGAGATCTTCCACCTGCTGAGAACCTAAAATGTCCATGCAGAAATGATCCCTGGATAAGATGTAGGCACCTATTGAGGAACTAAGAGAGCAAAAGTCATCTTCCAATGCAAAAACCCTGGTCAGAATGAAGGGATGTGTCTGAATCAGCCTCTCTCTTCTTAATGTAGAGAAGATGGACCAAACCAGGCCTGTGTGGAGAGCTGTTCCTGGGTGCCTATGGTTTACATACCATTCTAACTTGTGAAAGTGTCACAGGAAGTAGGGGCAGCCTCCATCTCATGGGACACTTGGAAGCAACTGAAGCAATTGTTAGGACAAAGTGGTTGTCACGGCAGTGACCTCACTCAGTTCCTGAAAGAATTGACCTACTTAACTTCCTTGTTGATGGAACTCTCTGAACTTGGTATCCAGGAAGCCAGGCACCCAGAGCCAGTCCCAGTCCCCGTCCCAGTGGGCTCAATTGTTTGTATTTACCATGGACATAGTCAGTCTTTCTTGGTACCTACTGATGTGAGGATGGTCAAATGACAGAATAGCTATGAAGAGGGTCCTTTCCTGGGAAAGTAGGTAGTTGCTCACCACTGGCTGCTGGCAACTTCACTTAGTTGAAAAAGGAGACAAGATCTGAGACCGTACAGGCCATTTCGTGGGAACAAAGTATGGCTCACCAGTCAGAGGACACTCCATATAGTCAGAGACCTACTTGGGGGAAGGAGGTGCCTTTTTGAGTGTGGGTGTGAGTATGTGGTTTTGTCTCATGTTCTGAGAATAGGTAGGAAAGTCGGTTTGTTTGTTTTGGGGTAGACTGTTTGTTGTATGTCGTTTGGCAAGGCGAGTGTTTCTATGTCTGTGTATCTTACTGTGTCAGTGGTTGTAGACAATAGAAAAGAGAATGCATCAATGGATGTGTTGTGTCTAGTAGAAAGCTCCCAGCATTCATCCTGCCCAATGTATGAATAGAGAGTGGGCAGCCTTATTGATGTGCAACACCTATTATATTCCTAAGTTTCAGTTTTCTTCCTGAATTCTCTCAACTCTCCAGAATAGGCTCATGGTTTTGTGTCCAAGATATGTAACACCTCCAAGCTCTGTGAAATGGCCATGTACTGAATAGCTGAAGGAAATGTGATCATCTCAGAAAACTCAAATATCAGTGTGAATAGAAAAGTCTCAGTGGAGAAACTCTGCTTTGGGCCTTTTACTTACCTATTTTTCTGTTGCCCTGAATGTCAGAAAGGTCTTTGCCTCAGGTCACACTTTGTGAAGCCTGAAGAAAATAGTTTTCAAATGGAAATGAATGGGCATCACCTGTGGCACTTTCCTTAATTGCTTTGGAAATGGATGTGTCTGAATCAGTATCTTGGCCCTGTGTCAGGTTGTGGCTTAGATTCTCAAAACCAGATGGATCTAAAAAAGATGCCATGTGTGCATCCAAAACCAAAATGGCAAAAAGATCAGTTATAGTGGATGAAGCTTCTTGCCTTTCTCTATTAGTTTCCTGACATCCATCAAGTGAGAATAGGAATCCTTTGGGTAAAATTAGTACTTCAAACCCCTGCAGAGGTGCTTGGGTTTCCTCATGACTCCAAATCACATAAAGAATCTATACCTGACTGTCAGTAGGCCTCAAATTGGAGAATCAGAGCAGTATTAAGAGCAGGCCTATTTGATCACTCCTGGTTCACAGGAAAGGTGTCCCGGCCACAATGACTTTAGGCAAATGAGGGGCAAGAGAACGTATTTTGGACACTGTCTTTGGATGTGCCCCTCATGGAAACCTCCAGCCAGAGGTTATGATTAGTATCTATATGGAAGAATATGAGGGCTATGTGGAAGTGTTTTGGTTTTAATTGTGGTCATTAGTGTGATGGTTGGAAAAGATGACTGGGTCCATCGGGGTTTAAACTCTGATGTGATTCCCCTTTGAGACTGCGTTGTGGAACTGACCTCAGAGAAGAATTGCCATGATTTGTGTTGGTATTTTTGGAGGCCACGCATGAGAGTCGCCCTTGGAAACTGAGATCTAGACCAAGGGCGGCTTTCCACAGAGCACAGGGAATCTCAGCCATGATACCATATGATTTTATTCTGAAAGCCTTGGAATCCATAGTTGAGAGTCAAAACACACATGGACCTCACATTGTAGACCTCTATGTGCCTGGCTTCATGTAACCTTTTGCCCACTCTTTGGGAAGCCTTGCCTGTGAAATTTCTCCAGAGCTTTCATTGAAATGATCTTCCTCAACCTTTAATGGTTCCTGAATGAATGGAAACCCACAGTGCCTCCAACTTCATCCTTGAAAAATGGCTACATAAATACCATGACATTCTTGAAATTCCCTTGACCAGGTGGCACTGGAGAACCTTCGATGTCCTGTTGCTAATTCGAGTGTACAAGACAGTGCCTTGATTGACTGGGTTTCATGATAATGGTGTAGAACAGAGATGTCAGTACGTTGGAGCCTCCTGATTAGTGGTCATAGAACAGTGTTGTGCATGTGTGTGATAAAACATCTGTGGTGGGGCCATGTGGATCTGCCATTTACTTCCAAATGGGTTGCGACTGACATGGTGCAGCCAGCAGAACCTTGTATGTAAAGGCATCTTGTTATTTGGAGAAATTTCAGGGCAATGTTCAGAATCAGGTTGCTATGGTCAAGGGGGCAACCTATGTGTGATAGAAGCCTATTTGGTGCATTCTCCTACAGACCCTGACACACGACACATGACAGAACTCCCTCCAGCACTGTGTCCCAGTTGAACTTTTTGTTTTTCGAGAAGCAAATACCAAACTCCCAATGCAGCAGCAAGAAACACCACAAAAAGTGGAGGATGACCAAATAGCTTCACAGTCCACACGGAGAGACACTTAACCCCCAGTGGCCACAGATATCTATAAAGAGAGAATTCAGCACTGCTTCCTAATGTTCATTGGAATATAAGAGACCATGTCCTCCAGGTCACATATATGCAGACCCAGCTTTGATGGTCTCACTACAAAGGAAGATAAAGCTCCTGACAACAACATATATTTCAAGTGCCCAAACTCAGAGGCAGTTTCTCAAGAAGTCTTTAGGCCAACAGAGCTCCATGATTGTGGAGTTTTATCCTGTCCCTTACTTTTGGAAACTCCTCTTGCACCTCCAAAGTTGTGAACTCCTGAGCAATTTCCATTCCAGATATGTATTCACAAATTTTATAACTCTTCTCCTCTAATTGTGTCTTAATTGGGGCGAAGGTAATGTCAAGTAATTGTTCTGGATGAGAGTGGGTGGATTTTTGTGTAGCACATATTTGCATACACATTGGATTCATTTTCCAATTTTCCATTTGAAATACTGAAAAACTGACACTACCCCATACCCTACTAAACTCTGTCTACTAATCCTAATATGATGGAGAAAAATAACCCAAACAGAATTGAAATACAAGCAGTACAGAAAAGGCACAGTGTATAGTTGGACTTGCCTTTTGCATTATATAGAGTAGGAGTTATAAATCTACTCATTTTTTTGTTGAAATAGTTCTCAATGTGTTTTTAAAGTTAACAAATATATGAATTCCTGTCTCCCTTTCGCTGTAGCGTATTCAGCACATGTATTTTTATAAGCACATGTATAATCCTACCTGGTACCACATGTACACTATTGTGTGGTACCTGAATAGGCAGATACAAATTGTGAGAAGAGATCACTCCTCCTAAACGCTGTTGGAACTGAACCTTCACCCTATGGGTGAGCTTCCTAGCTGAACAACTTTATATATAAATCCATGTTCAGTAAAATAAATATTTTTGATCTGTGGATAATATATATTTCATGGTGAATTTCAATTGGCATATAGTGCTAATTTTTAATATCTGTGTGTGTTTATTTTCAAAATATGAAATATATGTGTCTTATTATACATTTCCTAAATTCATTCATATTCATGTATGTGGATTTATAATAATCTTTTCACAAGATTATTTTCAGAAATATTCATCCACCTGGAATACCTATTTGTTTCCAACACTGAAAACTAACTTAAGTGAATGGTGTATACAAATCCTAATATTTCTACAGTTACTGACTCAGTTTAACATCAATGCAAGTAGACTCCTATGGGACATGATGTGTATTTTGAAGTTCATTTTTTTCAACACTTGTACATTACTATTTCTTTAGTTCATGCACATCATTGGATATATATTTCATCCATAAGTTTGCAATTTTATTGGCATTTGTTTCACTTTCAATCACTTTCTACTTCAGAACACATATATTTCTCCATGTTTCTTGACTGGTCTTTTCATGAGAATTCTTTCCAAACACATTATTTTTGATTTTCATAATTACTTTTGAAGGAAATCTCACACACCCTAGATAATGAACCATAACCATAATATTACCATTAGATGTATAACTGGTTGGAATGAATGATTGTATATCAATAAATGATTTCTTATATATTTTCAGATATCAATTCAATACATTATTTAAAGTGGAACCTGTTATATTATTTAAACACAGTATTGTCTATTCATGCATTATCTCTATATCCATAGACACAGGGTACACGTCTTTATAACCCCAATACTAATTATTAGGTCTTGAAAATATTCCTCCCAGAAATGGTGGAAGAAATACTCATGTCACCTGACCTACATATACATTTTATCACAGTAATATTCTGGACACAAAAAGCAAAGTTCACACTAATGATTGTACCAATGGAATGGTCGAGTGAGCATTTTAGGAAGAGACCACCAAGAGACTGTCTCATGCAACAGCAAAGTGTGTATTGGGGGTCCAGCATGCTGCAGCTCAGAGCTCACTTGAATTTAGCAGAGAGCCCTGAGAATAGCTTAAGCAGAGCTTATGTACTTTCTTTGGTGTAGGCAGGGTGTGAAGTTTATTGATGGGTCAGGGTGAGTGGGCGGTTTGCTTGCAAATGTGTGAGGGAGTACATTCTGCAGTTTGGCAGTTGGGGACAACACATTCTGGGAACAAGATTAGCAAACAGTTCTCAAGATTTCAACAGTGTTTTGTTAAGCATACAGAAAAACAGGAAGTGACAAGTACCTATTTAATAAACCTTTCATTTCCCACTTCTTGTTCTGGTTACTTTTAATCAAAAAAGTGATCATTGGGGGTTGTCACATTTTATGTCTGCTAGTGAGTTATATTGTTGTCTGATTACCATAAGTTTAACTTGTCCAATTTGAGCTTGGAGAAAGGAAACTACACGGTTGAGCAAACAGGCCCCCACAGTTAGCAATAATATGAGGATTATTAATGGACTGGCCAAGGCAGATAAAAGCGTAGTTAACCCAAGGGACTGTGTGAACCAAGACTCAAACCACGCTTTTTGGGCCTCTGTCTCTCGTTGACGCTCTTCAAGGCGTTTTCTTAATTTACTCATAGATTCTTTTACAACTCCAGTATTGTCAGCATAAAAAAAAAATTCTTCCCTCATTGCAGCACAAAGGCCCCCTCTCTCATGAAGAGGAGGTCCAACCGTCGCCTATTGTGTGAAACTACTTCGGAGAGAGAGGTTAAAGATTCCTGTAAAGCTGGGATTGAGGTTTTTAATATCTTTAAGCTTTGGTCTATTGCTGCTTCTCATTGAGTCATTTGTTGTGTCCCATGGACTAGGTCAGTGGTTCCTGTGCCCACACCTGCAGCAACTCTTATTCCAAATAGGATGGCTAAAGTGAGGGATACAGGTTCCCAGCGGAACCGGGTTTTATGCCCCCCCCCATTTGAACTTTAAATGAACCTGTGTCATGATAGAGCACTCTGGGAAACATCTGCACCATTACATAACTAATCACATCTATTGACCATTTTATGAACACATAAACAATAATTAAGTATATAGAATTATACTGTTGAAGGAACAGACAAGGAAAGGCACCTAAGATAGCACCGAAGCTATGGAAGCAGTCCTATTTGGTTGCAAAAGGATGTAGAGAGCATTGCTTCTGTTGTAATCAATTAATCCTCTGAACCCCAAGTTTAGGTTGTTTCAGAATTTTGCAGCCAACATGTAAGGGAATGGGCTCAGAATATCACAGTCTGCAGAAGTTCACAAAAAGCAGTTTTTGTTTCTGTTTTATTTCTTCTATTTTGGCAAGTTAACTATTTAAGGACACCTGGTAGGGGGAGAGCTTTCGTCTTCTCTTTTTTTTTTCTCCCTGCCAGCTGTTAAAATGGAGCCCAGTTGGTAACTTCTTTATCTTAGAAATGTAGCAATCTCTGTGAAGCTCCAGCTCAAGGCCAGAGGCCTTGTTCACATATTTTGTGAAAAACTAGTAAGGGGTGTCTAGCTTAGGAGTGCTGATTTTTCCAGCCAGTGGCAACTAGAACAGGGCAACAAGAAAAGAGGAAGTTTATCTACATTGAACTCTTTCATAGGGATTATTTTGCTGAAAGTCCTAAAGTCAGTCATGGTGAAGACTTCTGGAGAAGGTCACTTAAGAATTTTCTGTGGTCTTGGTACAGAGGGGGAAGAGTGGAAGGCAGGGGGTGAGAGCAGCTCCATGGATCTGAGAATCAGGAAGGAGAGATTAAAAGACTAATGGGAAAGGGGTTTGGGATTTTGCTAGCAAAAAAAACTTGAGCAGTAGAGCAAGTAGAGCAGAGGGGAAGATGGGAGTGAGTATCTCAAAAAGCCTGTGAGGGATTTTAAATTCTTAGTAACCTGTATTCAGTTTTGACAATGCAACTTTAAAGGTAATTTTTATTACATCTTGGATAGGGGTCTGAGGGCTCTTCTCAGCTGGTTTGAGCTTTGGGTTAGCAGGTAAGAGGACCTGTTGGGACCCATTGTGGGCACTGACAGAAGAATAGAGGAGTGTCTGGGTTTAGGGGTACCTAAGTACCAGCTACCTCAGCAAGGGGGCAATGATCTGAGAAAGGGTAGAGGTTTGGGTTTTTGATCTAGTAATTGGAGGGGAGAAATCAAATTCCTGAGGTGAAAGTGACAGCAGATAGTCTGGAGCAGAAATCTGAGGGTGAGGATCTATTAGAGAAGCATAGTTCAGGATGTGAGCAAAGGAGGAAAAAGGCCTGCACATAGGGGAATTTCCTTCAACCCTTTTGAGCACTTGCCGAAGTTAAAAAGTCCATGCAGAATTTGAGGATCTAGAGACCCCTCTGGGGGACATGGATTTTGGTTGTCTAATTGGTAATATGGCCAATGCTGTGTACTGAATTTGATGAGGAGTTTGGGTTCCAGCAGGCAGCCCCTGTATGCTCAGATCGCCATGACTTACAGAAGAAGTCGGCTTTTCCCCACACAGCCATGGCTGTTTGTGGATTTGATAGTCCGCCGGGCAAACATAGTAATCTAGGCTAGCCAAACTGCATCTGGCTCACGTGTCCCTACATCCATAATGTTGGTTTCCATTACCTATGGTACGAAAGTGATTTAATGGAATTTTAGTGGAATCCTGTTCATCAGGGCTATCCCAATATGAAAGACCTATAGGTAGCTGACAAATGTCTGGGTGGAGGGATGGCCACCAGGTCCCTCAGTGGGCTGTATTCGAGGTAGACCATACTTGTTGTCTAGTAGGATTTTTGATCAGCCATCGCTGCTGAACGGGCTGATGATGCTTAGGAATACTGGTGGCCAAGGGGAGAGTCTATAGCCTTATCCACATGGCGAACACACAGTTTGAAAGGTTTACCAGTCTTTTCCAGCTTCCAGCCAGAGTGGGGACATGGGGCAGGCTTGAGATGAGAGGCATTGATCCAGGAAGTGATTCCGTCTACCTTTACCACTGTAGGTGTTATAAGTAGCACCTGGTATGGTCCTTTACACCGGGGTTTCAGGAATGACACCTGATGTCGTCTTTAGTAGATGAGGTCTCTTACTTGATATTGATGTGGAGTCCCATCATACCCTGGTTGGTAGGAAGGGGCCAGATGTTTCAACAAGTACCGCTGAGTTCTTTCAAGAGCTTTAAGTCTGGCAAGCAAGGGGGTGTGGAAGGGATCATTAGGTCTTAGAGTTGGGGTTAGGTCCCTTACTGGAGCAGGGGCACCATAGAGAATTTCATAGGGAGTGAGGTTAGACAAAGAAACAGAGGGAGTATTTCTTGCATGAAACAGTGCAGAAGGCAGGAGCATAGTCCAATCTTTTATGCCAGTTTCTAAGCTTAATTTCGTTAAGGTCACTTTAATGGTTCTTTTTATTTTTTTACCTGTCCTGAGCTCTGGGGTCTATAAGCACAATGTAACTTCCAATAAACCCCTAGAATTCTGGCTAACCCCTGTCTTACCTGGGCCATGAACGCCGGCCCATTATCAGACCCATATTACCTTAGGCAGGCAGAATCTTGGAAAAATATCTTTCAGGATCTTTTGGACCACCATTTGGGCCGGTTTTTTTTTTCTTTTCTTTTCTTTTCTTTCTTTTTCTTTTCTTTTCTTTTCTTTTTTTTTTTTTTTTTTTTGTTGGGGATGCTTCAATCCATCCTGAAAATGTATCTACAAAGACTAGGAGATATTTAAGTCCATACATTGCTGGCTTAATTTCAGTAAAGTCAACTTCCCAATTCCCAGAATTGTCCTGGTCTGGTTCCTCATAGGTGCTTTCCTGCAAGAAGCTTGGAAGTGTAAGCATTAACCAATTGACAGACCCGACAGGCTTTTGTTACCCATTCAGTTCTTCCCTTTCTCTTTGAATCGGTTAGTGGAAAACTCTGTTCTTGATCCTTCAGGAATGCCTGCAATTTCTTTGAACCAAGGTGAGTGAGTTGATATACATTTTAACTTAGTGTAGGGCTTTCTGAAATTGCAGGCTAAGCTCAGTGAAGTTGAGGGTTCAGTGTCAGAGTCTTTAGGTGTTATCAAAAGCTTCCTGGTTCTCAGGGGTTCATTGGAAATGGGCATCTCCCTTTAGCACCGGGTATAAAGGAGCAGCTAATGATGCAAACCCAGGTATCCATAACCTGCAAAAGCCAGCAGTCCCAAGAAACTCTCTGAGTTGTCTGCTGTTAGATCTGTGTGGTATCTGCACAACAGTTTGTTTTCTTTGCTCAGTGAGCCATCCTTTACCGCCCCTAAGTGAATAGCCCAGGAAGATTACTTCATGCTGGTAAATTTGGGCCTTTTTGGCAGAAGCTCTACACGCCAGGTTAGCAAGCTCAGATAATAGTGCTTGGGTCCCAGATTCACAGTTTTCCTTAGTGTTGGCTGCCAGTAGCACGCCATCCACATGTTGAAGCAGGGTGTATAGTTCTGAAGTTGTTGAGATCTCTGTGGAGAGCTTCATTAAAGAGAGTGGGGGATATTTTGAAACCCTGTTCGAGTCTAGTCCAAGTTAGTTGACCAGACGTTCCGGTTTCTGGGTCTACCCACTCGAAAACAAACAGCAACTGACTATCTTTATGCAGAGGCAAGCAAAATAAAGCATCTTTTAAGTACAGAACAGTATACCATTTCTGCTCAGGGTTCAGAGTGCTAGGCAGATTGCACAGATTAGGTACCATGCGGTGAATGTCCTGCACTCTGTTGTTGATCTCTCGTAGGTCTTTAACAGGGTGATAGTCCCCGGTTCCTGGCATTTTTTAATGGTAGCAGGGGAGTGTTGCAGGCTGATTAACAGGGCCTTAGGACCCCTAAGATCAGATATTTTTGAATATGGGGCCTTATCCCATTTTTAGATTTTTGCCCAGAGTATATTTTTTGACATCGATTGGAGAGGCTGAGGTTTTTAACTCCACTGTTATTGGAGGTTTTTTAATGGGCAGGCCTAAGCCATCAGTTTTTGTCCAGGCATCTGGGTAATATGTTATCCAATTCTGGGGTAACGTGCCTGTTTGATCAGTCTTGTGTGGTGTGAAGAGTTGATGTTCATCTTCTACTGACAGTTAAAGCTGTGACTATAGGAGTTTTTACTGAAGGATTTATAATTTTCACTTTGGGGCCTTCAGGGATAAAAGTTATTCTGGCCCGGAGCTTGGTGAGCAGATCTCGGCCCATTAATAGGGCCAGGCATCTTGGGATTACTAGGAAGGAGTGATGGATTTTTCCTTTCCCCAGGTCCATGATCCTCTTAGTTGTCTATGCCCGATATTTACTGCCATTAGCCCCTTGAAATAGAGACCTTTTATTTGATGGAGGGCCCAATGGGGCTTTAAGGGCTGAGTATACTGCCCCTGTATCCACTTCAAAGTGTGCTGGGGTACCCTCCACTTCAAAAGTTACCCTGAGCTCGGGAAGAGGATCTGAGCCCCGACTTTCTTAGTCATCCTCCAGAGACAGAATGTCTGGCTGGTGTGGCTGTCTCATTCTCGGGCTCTTTTTGGCCCAGTGTCCTTTTTCTTTTGAGTAGGCATATTGATCTGAGGCAAGGGGTGGCTTTTGGTGTGTGCCCAGGTATCCCTTCCTGTATCCCTGTTTCTTAATTTCTGTCCTATTTTTTGTTGTGACCAGGACCTTAGTCAATGCATTAGTCTATCTTTTGCTTCTCGCATCCTCTCTTTGCTCCCTTTCTTTCTTCCTCCTTTGTTCCTTCTCTTCCTCAGTTTATCTCTTATAGTTTACTTTTTTAGGCTTCTCTGACTAAATCTCTCAAAGCCATATCTTGTAATCCATCTACGCATTGTAACTCTCTTTTAATATCCAGGGCAGCTTGCCCAATGAAGGCCATCATGACAGATGGCTTTTGATCCTCTGCCTGAGGATCGAAAGGAGTATATCTCCTATATGCCTCCATAAATCTCTCTAGAAACATAGAGGGAGATTTATCAGGCCCTTGAATAATCTCTCTAACCTTGGCCCAATTAGTTGGTCACCTTAGCGGCTGCTTGGAGACCCGCTATTAGAGCCCGGCAATAAGTGGACGTATGCTACCTACCTTCAAACGTGTTGGTGTCCCAGTTCGGTTGGTTCAATGGGAAGCCGGCTTTGATGATGTGGGAAGAGGTGTCGGTCACCCATCTTGTCCGAGGATATTTTTTTTTAGCTTCCAGAAGGTTTTTCTCTTGTTCCTCTGTCATGAAGAGAGTCTGTAGGAGTTGTTGGCAGTCATCCCAAGTAGGCAGGTGTGACAACGCCGGCAAGTTCTTTGAGTTCTTTTACCGGGGCCAGCTTTGTCCACGGAAGGAGTGGCTTTGTGTGCTGCCGGGTAGTAATCTGGAGGGCGCTGGGCCGGCCTAGCTTCCTCCAATGGTGGAGAGGCTGAGTCAGCAGCAAGGGAATCACTTAGAGTGTGTTGGGTGTTGGGGGAAGAGGGTAGGGGATAAGGAGGGTGCGGAGAGTCTAGTTGAGTCTTGAGACTTAGGAAGAACAAAGGGTGGAGGAGGAGGAGCAGAGGGTTTGAGAGATAGAATCATGGGGGAAGGTGGAGGAGCGGGGGCAGGGAAAAGGAAAGGCTTCACAAATGGAGGAGGAGATTTGCAGAGGTCCTGCAAAGTTAAGATATATGGCTTTTGATCTGGATGGCTATGTGGCCCCAGTTGAAAGACAATATTTCTGACTTTTTGAATTAGTGGGGAGTAGAAAGTTTCTTTAGGGGCCATCCGACTCCAAAGGTGGGTCATTTTGAGGCACGGAGAGTCTGCCAGTTCCGGCGTTTTACTGAAATAGAAAGATTCTGAGCCCTTAAGTGGACTTTGGTCCACTGAACAAGAGTCAGGGACAGAGGCATTGAAGTGCTCTGTCCCATAATGAAAGATATACAAACAGTGAAAGCAATGACACACAACACAGACAAGACAAGACAATAAAGACAGGCAATGGACGTCCAATACTGAGACCAGGACTGATTAGCCAGCAAAACCTGATGTGCTGGCAAAACCGAATCCGAAACAAAAAAATCACTGAGTCGAGGATACTATTGTTCCTCTATTTTCCGAATCCTCTGGGGGCATCCCCCAGGAACGTGACCTGTGGCTCGGTGACACGTCTGTCAGCCAGCATCTGAGAGAGCTCACGCTCATCACCGATAGCCATTTTGCAAAGCCCTAACCTGAAACCTGAAACACGAAAGTGGTACCTTACTTATCCTGATAGGATCTCGTTGGGAGTCTTTCGTACACCACTGATGGATCTTGCTGGGGGTTTCAGATGTTAAGTTCTGGCAAGCATTGGAGGAAGAGACCACCAAGAGACTGTCTCATGCAATAGTATAGGGTTAATAGGGAGTACAGCATGCTGGGGCTCAGACCTCACTTGGATAGAGCAGAGAGCCCTGAAAGAGCTTAAGCAGAGCTTATATTCTTTTCATGGAGAGGACAGGGAGGGAAGTTTATTGATGGGTCCGGGCGACTGGTCGGATTGTGAGCAAATGGGTGAGAGAGTACATTCTGCAGTTTGGCAGTTGGGGACAACACATTCTGGGAACAGGATTGGCAAACAGTTCTCAAGATTTCAACAGTGTTTTGTTAAGCATACAGAAAAATAGGAAGTGACAAGTACATATTTTATTCACCTTTCACCAAAGCCTAAAAGGAAAGTGAGCATGGATTACTAAAAACATCCATGTCCAGGTTGCCTAATGCTCTCAAATATCAATCGTATTGGTGACTACATATTTGTTTCTTCCTAAGATTTTCTATTCAACCTCAACCCTGTTCAAAATATCTAATTCTATCACTCACTTTATACTTTGGCTGAATTCCTAATGTCTCTATTGATTTCTGCTTTCCTACATATTTATCCCAGTTCATCATTGTGATTGACTCTTCACATGGGCTGACATATGCATTCACTCTCTACCCGAAACCCTATTGCTAAAAAACTTTTGGTATCAATCCTATACTAACTCTTCCTTCTAAACCTACCAATTATCTTCCTAATCCTACTGACTATCGCTTTTGGACTGGATGTTCTCTTCGACATTCAATCATCCAAGATACAAGGTCCTATGACGCTGTATGTTGAATTATCTGAGACACCTGTGCAGAACATAATTCAAAGCTAAGTATCCCAATCAAGGGCCAAATGCACTTCTGGGCTTCAATTTTTACCTAGATTTCTGTTTTCATACTTATATTTCACCTCTATATTCTTATTAACAAGGCAGGTTCCCAATACCATTATTCATCCTGCAGAATGATTACTAACATAAATCAAACATGTTATTAACCCTAACCATACACTGTTCACTCAATATAACTTTACAGAAGAGCAGGGACAGAGTTGGTCTTACAATACAGGAATGTAGGGAATCTTCCACTTGCTGGGAACCTCAAAAGTCCATGCAGAAATTATCCCTGGAGAAGATGTAGGCAGCTATGAAGGACCTAAGAGAGCAAAAGTCATCTTCCATGGCAAACAACCTGGGCAGGATGAAGGGTTGTGTCTGAATCAGCCTCTCTGATCTTAATGTAGAGAGGATGGAACAAACCAGGATTGTGTGGAGAGCTATTGCCAGGTGAGTAGGGTGGATACACTATTTGAACTTGTGAAAGTGTCACAGGAAGTAGGGGCAGCCTCCATCTCATGGGACCTATGGAAGCAACTGTTAGGACAAAGTGGTTGCCAAGGCAGTGACCTCATTCAGTTCCTGGAGGAAGTGACCTACCTCACTTCCTTGGGAAAAAACTCTCTGAACTAGGGGTCCAGTAAGCCAGGCACTCAGAGTCACTCTCAGTCCCAGTTCCAGTAGGCACACTTGATTGGATTTACCAAGGACAGTGTCAGTCTTTCTTGATACCTACTGATGTGAGGATGGCCAAATGCCAGCAGAGCTCTGAAGAGGGCCCTTTCCTCAGAAAGCAGGTAGTGGCTCACCACTGGCACCTGACAACGTCACAGAGTTGACCAAGGAGACAAGATCTGAGACAGGACAGGCCATTTCCGGAAAACATACTAAGACCCACCAGTCAGAGGATACTCCAGATAGTCACAGACCTACTTGGGGGAAGGACATGACTTTGTGGGTGTGGGTGGGAGTTTATGGTTTTGTCTCATGTTCTGAGAATAGGGAGGAAAGGCGGTTTGTTTGTTTTGGAGGGGACTGTTTCTAGTAAGTCGTTTGACAAGATGAGTGTTTCTATGTCTGTATGTCCCACTGTGTTCGTGGTTGTAGACATTAGAGAAGAGAATGCATCAATGGATGTGTCCTGTCTAGTAGAAAGCTTCACAGCATTCATCCTGCCCAATTAATGAATGGACTTTGGCTTGCCTTATGGATGGGTAACACCTACTATCTTCCTAAGTTCCTGTTTTCTTCCTGAATTTGGGCCACTCTCCAGAATAGGCTCATGGTTTTGTGTCCAATATATGTACCATCTCCAAGCTCTGTGATATGGCCATGTACTGGATAGCTTAAGGGATTGGGGGAATATCAGAAAACTCAGATATCAGTGTGACCAAAAAAGCCTAAGTGGAGAAACCCTGCTTTGGGCCATTTGCTTACCTATTGTTCTGTTGCCCTGAATGTCAGGAAGGTCTTTGCCTCAGGCCACCTCTTTGGGACGCCTGAAGAAAACAGTTTTCAAATGGAAATTAATGGGCATCACCTGTACCTCTTTGCTTAATTGCTTTGGAAAGGGATGTTTGTGAATCAGCCTCTTGGCCATGTGTGAGGCTGTGGCTTATATTCTCAGCACCTGATGGATCTAAAGAAAGATTCCATGTGTGCTTCCAAAACCAAAATGGCCCAAAAAGCAGTCTTTGTGGATGAAGTCT
Organism: Callospermophilus lateralis; assembly: GCF_048772815.1. NCBI lineage: Eukaryota > Metazoa > Chordata > Mammalia > Rodentia > Sciuridae > Callospermophilus > Callospermophilus lateralis. Next base: position 477,170 of record NW_027512440.1, read on the forward strand.
CTCGCCTTTCTCTATAAGGTTCCTGACATCCATCTAGTGAGAATAGGGATTCTTTATGTCAAATGAGTTCTTCAAAACTCTTCAGTGGCAAGTCTTTAGGTGCTTGGGTTTTTTCATGACACCAATTCAGATAAAAAATCTAAACCCGACAGTCAGTAGGCCTCAAATTGGAGAAGCAGAGCAGTATTTACGTCAGGTCTATGGTCACTCCTGGTTCTCAGGAAGGGTGTCCAGGCAACCCTGACTTTAGGCAAATGAGGGGCTAGGAAGGTTATTTTGTACACTGTCTTGTGATGAGTCCCTCATGGAAAACTCCAGCCACAGGTTATGATGAGTGTCTATATGGAAAAAGATGAGGGTTTTGTGGGAGTGTTTTGGTTTTAATTGTGGGGATTTGTGTGGCGGTTGGAAGTGATGACTGGTTCTACCTGGGTTTGAACTCTGGTGTAATTCCTTTAGAGTCTGAGTTCTGGAACTGATCTCAGAGAAATATTGCCATGAATTGTGTTCGGATTTTAGGAGGCCACGCATGGGATTCGCCCTTGGAAACTGAGATCAAGGACCAGGTTTGTTTTCCACAGAGCCTGAGAATCTCATCCAGGATATCACAAGATTTTTTCTGAAAGATTAGGCATCCATAGTTGAGAGTCAAAACACCCACGGACGTCACATTGTAGACCTTGATGGGCCTGGATGCATATGAGCCTTTGGCCACTCAATGGGAAGACTTGCCTGTGAGAGTACTCCACAGCTTTCATTGAAATGACCTTCTTCACCATTTTATGGTTCCTGAATTAACTGAAACCCACAGTGCCTCCAACTTCATCCATGAAAAATTGCTAGTTAAATACCATGAAATTTTTGAAATTCCCTTAACCAGGTGGTACTGGAGAGCCTTTGGATGTCTTGTTGTTGATCATGAGTGTACCATAGAATGCCTAGATTGTCTGGGTTTCATGAAAATGGTGTAGAACAAAGATGCCAGTAAGTTGGAGCCTGCAGAGTAGTGGGCCTATTGCAGTGGTGGGCAGGTGTGTGATAATACATCTGTGGTGTGGCCATGAGGATTTGCCATTGCCTTCCAAATGGCTTGTGAGTGACATGGTGCAGCCAGCAGGCCCTTCTATGTAAAGGCATCTTTTTATATGGAGAGGTTTCAGGACAAATTTCAAAGTCAGATTGCTATGGACAAGGGGGCAAGCTCTGTGGGATAGAATCCTGGTTGGTGCATTCTCCTGCAGACTCTGACCCACCACAAGTGACAGAACTCCCTCCAGAACTGGGTCCCAGTTGAACTCATTGTATTTCATGAAGCAAATACCAAAATCGCAGTGCAGCAGCAAGAAACACCACTAAAAGTTTAGGATGACAAAATGTCTTCACAGTCCACACTGGGAGACACTTAGGACCCAGTGGCCACAGTTTACCTACAACGAGAAAATTCAGAACTGCTGCCTCATGTTCATTAAAATATAAGAAACCATGTCCTCCAGGTCACACAGATGCAGACCCAGCTTTGATGGTCCCACTAGAAAGGAAGCTAAAGGTCCTTACAACAACATATATTTCAAGTGCCCAACCTCAGAGGAAGTGTCTCAAAAAGTCTTTAGGCCGGCAGAGCTCCATGTTTTGTGAGTGTTTTCCTGTTAGATCTGGACACAAGAGAAGACCACTGACACCAATAAAAATTAAATTAAATTAAGCTTATTATTTTCACTGGCCATCCTGCCTCTCCCTCCCAAAATGGCGGGAACAAGACAGCAACCCCAGCTTTCCTACAGCCCAGCTTCATGGACCAGAAATTTACACAAAATGGGCATTACATTTAACAGAACTCTGACAAGCATCACACTAATGGTAGTTTATATATATATATATATATATATATATATATATATATTTTTTTTTTTTTTTTTTTTTTTTTTTTTTTTTTGCTGTCCCTACATCAGAATTTATGAGGACCATTAGAGCCTCAGAGAGGGTGGTTGTCTGGCCAGGGAGGGCAAATATTTATGATATGTCACTAAAGTTTCAGAGAGGGCTGTTATCAGGTCGGAGAGCCAGACATGGCTCAGTTCAAACACTGGCAGGCATTCCAAGCAGGTTCAGAATTTTCAGTAATTTATGGTAAAGCCAAAATTATCTTTTCATGGCTTTTTGGCAAGATGGCTTCCAATTTTAATAAAAGATCAGGTTGGGTCTATCATTCCCCCCTTTTCTCTGTGTCCCTTTCAAATCTTTGATAGATTAGGGGTAGAGCACTGAGGAAATTTTAATCCCTCAGGTAAACGTCTCCAAATTTTTAGAACTCACCCAAAACCAGTCTCCCTGATTTTACCTGACTTAATTAATTACTTATATTGATTGTCTATTTATATTTGGCTCCATTGTTGTAATAAGAGAGGCGTCACCCATTTTGGCTTCTTCTGAGCTGAGAGAGGATGACGTGAGTAGGCATGGTGTGAGAGACATGAGTTGCCTTTTAGAAGTAGTTGAGGGACATGAGTTGCCTTTTAGAAGTCAGTTCGGTTTGAAGTCTGGTTGGGGAAGAACAGGTTGTAAAGTCATCTGGGGATTGGTTATTACATGAGAGAAACAAAAACCATGAGTACTGAATAAATGTTGCAGCAGCTGGAACATGCCACTGTATAGAAGTTCCCTCTCCAGTCTTTAATATCCCCAGTTATAAAGACTGTCAATTTAATATTTATCTTTTAGTATTAGAGTTGTCCCTCCCCATAAGATATAGTTTAATAATTTAGTGTCATCTGATCTTGCAAAATGCTTTTACCAGTATGACCTCTGTGTCTAATAGAGAAACCTTTAATTTTGATACTCAGGACTGGATAATCGTACTAGCAAACACCAAGCTTACCTGTGTAGGTTAGGAATATATTTAGGCCTTAAACTGAAAATTTCTGACTCTGGCAGCTCTTCTTGATAGTCTCTTTTAATAAGTATCAGGCATTCCTGTCAGAGAATCCTTCTTTGTAGCCTCCAGTCTTACTTATTTTGGGAGGCTAACATAAAGTGTGTACCTTAAATTATTATTATTATTATTATAATTATTATTATTATTATTATTCTTCAAAATGTCCAGGAATGGCTGTATTTTGGTTTTCACTGTCTTTGCTAAGTGTTTAAGATGAAGCATTCAAACTGACTTTTGTTTCTATCTATTGTTAACAGGTGAGCTTTTATGGGAGTCATAAACTGGGTAAACTTGAGAGCACTTTCTCAGTTCTGCTAGAGCCATTTGCGCTAGGTGGGTCCAGGTCTTGTTTGACCATGTGGCTTCCCTCGGAAGCATCAGGGATTTCTTTCTTCTCTGATGACTCTTATCTTCATAGCAAATGCACTGATTGGCTTTCTGTTCTCCAGTGGTCTCATTAATCTCCCTGATGGGGAGTTTTTATAGCCCAGAGTTGCAAAACTCTTTAGAGAAGTCCCCTGTTCCCTGGATTCAGACTGACTCAGAGGGCAAGAGCCAAATATTGGTTTCCTTGGCCCTTTTCAATTAATTTTAATTTAAAATCCTAATCTTAAACATCTATCAAATAAATTTTAACAGCCTGATATTAAGAGCACCAGGCTTTAATGTCTATAACTTTATAATTATTTATCTTTTTATTAATTGGGATCTGTATTATTCTGTCTGTCTTGCAGGTGATAACTTACTCTCTGAAATTAACCCATGTTTTGTTCTTAAAGCAACACTTCTTTAAAACACTAACAGGGAATCTTTAGATCACATATAAGAAAATTACAAAATAAAATTTTTTAACAACAGTAAAAATACTTAGTTCGTTTAATAGCTACCCTGAATTTTTTGGCTGAGTCATACATTATATCCCCTGTTTGAGATCCTAGGAATCTTGACATTAAAAAAGAACTTTTAACATAACTTTAAAGAAATAAAATCTGACCTACTGCTTTTGTATTCATTCTCACATGAAATAAGATGGGACACACAGCCTTATCTCAGGTAAGGCTCAGGTAAGGCAGGGCTCTTTATAAATCTTAAGTGTTTTAGTTCTAAAGCTGATCTTTATTTTTTAAATATTATTTTAAAAAGTTTACATAAATTGTTTGAGGTCACATGAACATTAGCTAACACCATATAAAATCACTTTAAAATATGAATTAAACAAATGCTGAAAGTTTTTAACCTTTACATAGATTAGGCTCTCATTAACATAAAGTACATTTAAATTGTTCCCCAATGTAAAAAGTAAGATTAAACTTTACATATCTTATTGATAACAGGTGAATAAATCCCCATAAAACTTCAGAACACCAGCTTGATATAATGCTCTTTTAAAATTTTTACCTTACAGACTTGCATACCTGTAAGATATGAGCACATTAGTAGCATCACAATTACATTGATGTTTCTCCATTAACCAAGTTTAGCTTTTAAAGAAATGGCAGTACAGTGCTCTAAAATAACAGTTCTAATTTAATCAGTTGTTTAATTTCTATGGTTGCTTGCACAAGAAAAAATAAAACTTAATAAACACAATGTTATGGGTAAACTTATGTTTTAAGAAATTTTTGTCTCTTTAACACATGATTGATTTTTCCAATCTTTTACAGAATTTAGTCAAACTTATACAGACGTTAGTAAGTCAATCAGATATCTAACAAAAGTACTCATGAATGAGTAATCCCATATCAAATTTACTTTACTTATTTATCAAAATATTAGACACATGTATTGAAGAGTGTAAACCATTTTTATGTTGAAGGAAAAGTCCTAGAACCAAGGCATATTAGACATTTTGTAGATATTAATATTTTATCAGATTTTTGAATACCTAGAAAAACTTGAAAGCTTAAATTTAAAGACATTTATTTTTATCTGTTTATCAAATTTAATTGAATTATTTAAATCACAGGAATTGAAGATCTTTAGATCCACTTTTTAAAATTTGTTTTTATGAGTGCTTTTTTTTTAATGAGTGCTCCTTATATATATTAATTTGTATATCATATATAAAATATACGGACATATGTATATATAGACATACAACACATAACAAAATTGAGCACACATAATAATAGTAAAGGCCTTGTAGCTTTTCGCAGGTGAAATCTCCATTGCAATGTTTCAAAAAGTCCACAGTTGGTCAAAGATAGTACTGATCAGAAAAACATTAACCTAGGTCTGTATGATCAAAATCATGAGCTCAAAAAAAAATAAAGTATCTAAGGAAAAAAATAAGAGTCCTAGAAAAAATGACTGGCCAGTAATTAGTAAATACCATACAATTTACCTTTTTTTCTCTTAGGCCTCAGATCAGTCTTTTACTAAGCTTGCAGGCTTCTTTCATTTGCCTTTCAAAATAAGTCATGGCTGAGGTCTGGAAGGAGCAGGAAAAAACTGCTTTTCTGAGCAGACACCTCAGGCCTAAGGCATTTTAACCATAATTTTCAGGTTCGGATGTTGAAAATTATGGTACAAGTTTAAGATACAATTCACAAAATTTTATATCTTTACATCTTGTTTTGTCAACAGATATCATACTATGATTTACAATCCTTGTCCAGATTAATGCTCTCGAACACACAGTGATATTTTCACAGGCTACCCAATTCAAAATTGGTGAAAAATAAAGACTGAATGATTGGGAAGTTACTTGCCAATTTGGAAGTAGAGTTCTTTAGTTTTCCATCCTAAGTATTTAAGTTCTCTGGCATGAATTATCTGAAATCATAAACTAAACCATTACCTAAACCCGACTTTTAACTGCAAGATTTTGCAATGCTTCAAAAACCCATTCAAATACCAGATTGTTACAAGAAAACATCATCATTTAGACACACATTCAGCTAAGATCATTCCCAAGAAACAATTTATAATATCAACACATTATTGCACATGTCTTAAAGGGCCAGAAACAAAGACACAAGACAGACAGAAAGAAGGTCCAGACTATGGCTGTCAGACAGAATCCTTTAAACCTGAGCAGATAAGAAAAAAAATCTCCTACACCAGTGGCACCATAGATGTCCACAAGGGGGGGGCAGATGTTTTAACAGAGGGGCAACCTGAAATGTACAATTAAGGGTCTCCATGGTGACTTTAATGCATTTAGTGTCCCCTTTTTCTTTTTCTCTTTTTTAACAAGAAAGTGGTGGCATAATCCTTACAGTGCTGGGAAGGAAGGAGGGAATTCCCTGAAGCAACAGGGCTTCAGCAGCTGCTGGGAGTCCCTCAGTCCCTCCTTTTACTTACAGGATTATCTCCTCTGTTTCGGTTCCACCCCAAGCATGTTCCATCTAGTAACATTTCAGTAGTCAGCTCTAAAAATGTTCCGGGACAGGGGGTGGGGGAGGGATTTATCAAAATTTGTAACTTAAAGTTCGGCTCCTGACCTTGAAGCCAATTAATGCCAATTTAATAATGAGGACAAGGTTTTTAGAAAAAGAAAAAGGGAGGTTTATTGCTTTGGTAACAAAGAAGAAACACAGGGAACCCTGCCCAGAGGTTGTGACTCTCTTGATCTGGAGGGACAAGGGGTTTTAATGGAGTTTCACTTGTTAACCTGGGAGATACTCAGTTCTTAGGTCCCCAGCAGGCATTGCCCTCTGCAGTGGTTATACTCCAGGCAGCCAGCTAGGAGCTTCTCTCATCCTGCTTAACAAAGGGGGGTAAAGTTCATCGCAGTTCCTTAAAACAGAGTCCGAAAGAATATCAGGCTTACTTTCTTTGTTACCCATTTTCACGTCCAATATACTTATGTTTTTACCACAGAAATCACAGAACAAAACACACAAAACAAACAAGAAAAACATATAGAACATAGAACAAAACACAAAATACAGAAACCCGAACTTGAAACAAAAAACATAGGAGCAATGCAACGTCTTGCTAAAGCTCCGAAGTAGGACCACGTACATGCCAGTCATCACATCTCTACCATTCCAGATGAATTCCCTACAGAACAGAACAGAGGACAGAACGATTCTCATTACTGTACCGAAAACGAGTATATGTGAGCCTCCCCAGGACACCTCTATGTCATCAGAACAGATGATATTATAACATCTGATATCCTTTATAACGGATATCAGATGTTATAAAGGTGCCACTTAATTTTTGAGGCCTCCTCCACCAGGTGATTGCTAATAGTTTTAGTGCGGTGGTTCACCGCAGTGCTCCTGGGACCTAACACTCACTCCATGACCTTGGAACAGCTCAAGATGTGCACCCACTAGAGTGGCTCTCCAGCCCGGAGCCCTGAAGGGAAGGCCAGATTCAGATTTTCCAGCAGTCTGGTCTTGTGATCTGGTCGGCAGGGTCATCTTGCTGGGGAACTCAAAAAAATTAGATGAGGACACAAAAAAAGAACACTGACTCCAACTAAAATCAAATTGAGGAAAGCTTATTATGTCAACCGGCTGGACTGCCTCTCCATCCCAAAACGGCAGGAACAAGACAGCAACCCCGCCTTTCCTACAGCACAGCTATATAGCCCAGAAAGTTACACAAAATGGGGGTTACAGATAACAGAACTTTGACAAGCATCACAAAAATGGTAGTTCATTTATTTATTTATTTATTTATTGGTGGCCCCAATATTAGAAATTATGAGGACAAATAGAGCCTCAGAGAGGGTCGTTGTCTGGCCAGGGAAGGCCAAAATTTATGATGTGTCACTAAAGTTTCAGCGAGGGCTGCTATCTGGTCAGAGAGTCAAGCATGGGTGAATTCAAGGCACGGGCAGGCATTCCAAGCAGGTTCAGAATTTGCAGTTATTTATAGCAAAGCCAAAATTAACTTTTTATGGCTTTGTGGCAAGATGGCTCCCAATTTTAATAAAAGATCAGGTTGGGTCTATCAACCCGTGTCCCTTACTTTTGGAAACTACTCTACCACCTCCAAGGTTGTGAACTCCTGAGCATTTTCCAGTACAGATATGTATTCACAGATTTTCTAACTCTTCTACTCTAATTGTGTCTTACTTGGGGCAAAGATAATTTCAAGGTATTGTGCTGGATGAGAGTGGAAAAATTTTTGTGCAGCACATATTTGCATACACATTGGATTCATTATCTAATTTTCCATTCAAAATACTGAATCCATGACACTAACCAAAACCAGACTAGACTCTGACTACTAATTCTAATATGATGGAGAAAAACAACCCAAAGAGAATAGAAATAGAAGCAGTTCAGAGTAGGCATGGTGTATAGTTAGATTTGCCTTTTGCCTGATAAAGTGTTGGTGTTATAAATCTAGTCAATTTTTAATTGAAATAGTTCTCCATGTGTTTTTAAAGTTAACAAATATGTGAATTCCTGTCTCCCTTTCTCTGAAGCCTATTCAGCACATGTATTTTTTAGGTTCACATATAGAATCCGACATGGTATCACACATACATTCTTATGAGATGGCTGACTTGGCAGATACAAATCGTAAAAAGAGATCACTCCTCCTAAACACTGTTTTAACAGAAAATTCAATCTATGGGTTTGCTTCCTAGTTGAACAACATTATACATAAATACAAGTTCAGTAAAATAAATACTTTTGTATCTGTGAAAGATATATATTTCATGATGAATTTCGATTGGCATATGTATTGCTAATTTTTAATGTTCCTGTGTGTGTTTTGTGTGTGAGTGTGTGTATATGTATATATATATATATATATATATATATATATATATATATATATATATATATATATACACACACTCTCCAGATTTTTCAAAATATGAAATATATATGCCTTATTATACACTCCCCATATTCATTCATGTTCATGTATGTGGATTTATAATAAACTTTTCACAAGATTATTCTCAAAAATATTCATCCACCTGAAATACATATTTGTCTCCTAGTACTGAAAAATAACTTTAGTGAATGGTGCACACAAATCCTAATATTTCTACAGTATCTGACCCAGTTTAACATTAATGCAAGTAGATTCCTATGTGACAAGTTGTGTATTTTGACGTTCATTTTTATGCAACACTAGTACATTACTATTTCTTCAGTTTATGCACATCATAAGATATATATTTATCCACAAGTTCATAAATTTATAGACATTTGTTTCACTTTCAATTACTTCCTGCTTCAGAACACATGTATTCCTCCAGGTTTCTTTTTTTTTTAAATTTTTATTGTTGGTTGGTCAAAATATTACATAGTTTTTGATATATCGTATTTCACACTTTGATTCAAGTGGGTTATAAACTCCCATTTTTACCCCGCATACACATTGCAGAAAAACATCAGTTACCCATCCATTGATTTACATATTGCCATACTAGTGTCTGTTGTATTCTGCAGCCTTTCCTCTCCTCTACTATCCCCCTCTTCTTCCCTCCCCTCCCCTCTTCTCTCTCTACCCTCTCTACTGTTATTCATTTCTCTCCCTTGTTTTTTTTCCTCTTTCCCCTCACTTCTTCTTGTATGCAATTTTGTATAACCCTGAGGGTCTCCTTCCATTTCCATGCAATTTCCCTTCTCTCTTCCTTTCCCTCCCACCTCTCATTCCTGTTTAGTGTTAATCTTCTCAGGCTCTTTGTCCCTACTCTGTTATTAGTTACTCTCCTTATATCAAAGAAGACATTTGGCATTTGTTTTTCAAGGACTGGCTAGCTTCACTTAGCATAACCTGCTATAATGCCATCCATTTCCCTGCAAATTCTATGATTTTGTCATTTTTTAATGAAGAGTAATACTCCATTTTGTATAAAAGCCACATTTTTTTTATCTATTCGTCTATTCAAGGGCATCTAGGCTGGTTCCACAGTCTTGCTATTGTGAATTGTGCTGCTATGAACATCGATGTAGCCGTGTCCCTGTAGCATGCTCTTTTTAGGTCTTTAGGGAATAGACCGAGAAGGTTAACAGCTGGGTCAAACGGTGGTTCCATTCCCAGCTTTCTAAGAAATCTCCATACTGCTTTCCAAATTTGCTGCACCAATTTGCACTCCCACCAGCAATGTACAAGTGGACCCTTTTCCTCACGTCCTCACCAGCACTTGTTGTTGTTTGACTTCATAATGGCTGCCAATCTTACTGGAGCAAGATGATATCTTAGGGTGGTTTTGATTTGCACTTCTCTGACTGCTAGAGATGGTGAGCATTTATTCATGTACATGTTGATTGATTGAATGTCCTCCTCTGAGAAGTGTCTGTTCAGGTCCTTGGCCCATTTGTTGATTGGGTTATTTGTTATCTAATTGTCTAATTTTTTGAGTTCTTTGTATACTCTGGATATTAGGGCTCGATCTGAAGTTTGAGGAGTAAAGATTTGTTCCCAAGATGTAGGCTACCTATTTACTTCTCTTATTGTTTCTTTTGCTGAGAAAAAAACTTTTTAGTTTGAGTAAGTCCCATTTGTTGAATCTAGTTATTAACTCTTGTGCTATGGGTGTCATATTAAGAAATTTGAAGCCCGACCGCACAGTATGTAGATCATAGCCAACTTTTTCTTGTGTCAGACACTGTGTCTCTGATTTGATATCAAGCTCCTTGATCCATTTTGAGTTAACTTTTGTTCATGGCAAGAGAAAGTGATTCAATTTCATTTTGTTGCATATGGATTTCCAGGTTTCCCAGCAACATTTGTTGAAGCTGCTATCATTTCTCCATTGTGTGCTTTCAGCCTCTTTATCAAATATAAGATAGTTGTAGTTTAGTGGATTGGTTTCTGTGTCCTCTATTCTGTACCATTTGTCCAACCGCCTGTTTTGGTACAGTACCATGCTGATTTTGTTACTATTGCTCTGTTGAATAGTTTGAAGTCTGGTATCACTATACCGCCTGATTCACAGTCTTTTCATGAGACTTCATTCCAAACGCATTATTTTCTATTTCCATAATCACCTTTGAAGCAAAACTCACATACACGTCATGATCAACCATAACCCTAATATTACCATTAGATGTATAACTGGTTGGAATGAAGGATTGTACATCAATATAGATTTTCTGTATATTTTCAGATATCAATTCAATCCATTATTTAAAGTTGGAAAAAGTTATATTATTTGTTCACAGTATGGTCTATTCATGCATTATGTCTATATTCATAGACACAGGGTACACCTTTTTATACCCCCAATACTTATTTATACATCTTCAAAATATTGCTCCCAGAAATGGTGGAAGAAATACTCATATCACCTGATGTACATATACATTTTATCAAAGTAATATTCTGGACACAATTACAAAGATCACACTTAAGTTTGTACCAAAGCCTAAATGGAAAGTGAGCATGGATCACGAAAAACATCCATGTCCAGGTTGCCTAATGCTCTCAAATGTCAACCCGATTGGTGACTACATATTTGTTTCTTCCTAAGATTATATATTCAACATCAAGCCAGTTGAAAATGTCTAATCCTATCACTCAGTTTATACTTTGCCTGATTTCCTAATGTCTCTATTATTATCTGCTTTCCTTCATATTTTCCCCAGTTCATCATTGTGACTGACTCTTCACATGTGCTCACATTTACACTCACTCTGTACCCAAAACCCTATTGCTAAAGATTTTTTGGACCAAATCCTATATTCACTCTTCCGACTAATTCCTAATCCTACCGACTATCCCTTTTTGAGTGGATGTTCTCTTCGACATTCAATCATCCAAGGTACAAGGAACGCTACCATTGTATATTGATTAATCTGAGACATCTGTGCAGAATATAATTCAAAGCTAAGTATCCCAGTCAAGGGCCCAAAGACCTTCTGGGCTTCAAATTTTACCTAGATTTCTGTATTCATACTTATATTACACTTATATTCCTATGAATATTTCAGGTTCCCAATACCATAATTCATCCCGTAGAATGATTCCTAACCCAAATGGAACATGATATTAACCCTAACCATACACTGTTCCCTCAATCTAACTTTACGAAAGAGCAGGGACAGAGTTGGTCTTACAATACAGGAATTTAGAGGATCCTCCACCTGCTGAGAACCTCAAAGGTCAACAAAGAAATGATCCCTGGAGAAGATATAGGCAGCTATGAAGGACCTGTGAAAGCAAAAGTCATATTCCATGGCAAACAACTTGGTCAGATGAAGGGATGTGTCTGAATCAACATTTCTCTTCTTAATGTATAGAAGATGGACCAAACCAGGCTTGAACTCTGCTGTGATTCCCCTTACAGACTGAGTTCTGGAACTGACATCAGAAAAATATTGCCATTAATTGTGTTAGGATTTTAGGAGGCAACGCATGAGAGTCGCCCTTGGAAAGAAAAGTGAGATCTAGGAACAGGGTGGCTTTCCACAGAGCACTGGGAATCTCAGCCAGAATATCACATGATTTTATTTTGAAAGACGTGGCAGCCATAGTTGACAGTCAAAACACACATGGACCTCACATTGTAGACTGCAATAGGCCTGGCTTCATGTGACCTATTGGCCACTTTTTGGGAAGCCTTGCCTGTGAGAGTTCTCCAGAGTTTTCATTGAAATGAGCTTCCTCACCATTTAATGGTTCCTGAATGAATTGTAACCCACAGTGCCTTCAACATCTTCCTTGAAAAACGGCTAGATAAATTCCATGAAATTTTTGAAATTCCCAAGACCAGGTGGCACTGGAGAACCTTTGGATGTCCTGTTGCTTATCATGAGTGTACCAGACAGTGCCTTGATTTACTGGGTTTCATGAAAATGGTGTAGAACAGATTTGCCAGTAAGTTGGAGCCTGCTGATTAGTGGGCCTAGAGCAGTGGTGTGCAGGTGTGTGATAATACATCTGTTGTGGGGCCATGTGGATCTGCCATTAGCTTCCAAATGGCTTGTGATTGACATGGTGTAGCCAACAGAAGCTTATTTGTAAATGCAACTTGTTATATGGAGAGATTTCAGGGCAATGTTCAGAATCATGTTGCTATGTATAAGGGGGCAAGCTCTGTGGGATATTAGCCTGGTTGATGCATTCCCCTGCAGACCCTGACCCAACACACGTGACAGAACCCGCTCCAGCACTGTGTCCCAGTTGAACTCCTTGTATTTTGTGGAGCAAATATGAAATTCCCAATGCAGCAGGAAGAAAAACCACGAAAAGTGGAGGACGAAAAAATGGCTTCACTGTCCACACGGGGAGACACTTAGCCCACATTGGCCACATTTTACCAACAAAGAGCGAATTCAGCACTGCTGCCTCATGTTCATTGGAAAAGAAGAAACCATGTCCTCCAGGTCACATAGATGCAGACCCAGCTTTGATGGTCTCATTAGAAAAGAATCTAAAGCTCCTGACCACAATATATATTTCAAGTGTCAAACCTCAGAGGCAGTTCCTCAAGAAGTCTTTAGGCCGAAAGAGCTCCATGTTTGTGGAATGTTTACCCTGTCCCTTACTTTTGGAAACTATCCTACCACATCCAATGTTGTGAAACCCTGAGCATTTTCCATTCCATATATATATTAACAGATTTTTTTACTCTTCTCCTCTATTTGTGTGTTATTTGGGGCAAAAGTAATGTCAAGGCATTATTCTGGATGAGAGTGGGAAGATTGTTTTGTAGCACATATTTGCATACACATTGGATTCATTTTCCTATTTTCCATTCGAAATACTGCATCCCTGACACTAATCCATACGCTACTAGACTCTGACTACTAATCCTAACATGATAAGGAAAACACCAAAACAGAATAGAAATAAAAAATTTCAGAAGAAGCATGGAGTATAGTTGGACTTGCCTTTTGCAGGATAAAAGGCAGCTGTAAAAAATCTAGTAAATTTTTAATTGAAATAGTTCTCCATGTGTTTTAAAGTTAACAAATATGTGAATTTCTGTCTCCCTTTCTCGGTACCCTCTTCAGCACATGTATTTTTATATGCACATATAGAATCCTACCTGGTATAACACGTACATATTTGTGAGGTGGCTGACTTGGCAAATACAAGTTGTGAGAAGAGATCACTCAGCAGAAACACTGTTGGAAGTGAAAATTCACCCTATGTGTGAGCTTCCTAAGAGATCAAGATTATACATAAATCCATGTTCAGTAAAATAAATATTTTTTCATCAGTGGATGATATATATTTCATGATGAATTTCGATTGGAATATATATTGCTAATTGTTAATGTCTCAGTGGTTTTATATATATATATATATATATATATATATATATATATACACTCTCCAAACTATTCAAAATATGAAATATATGATCTACATATACATTTTATCACAGAAATATTCTGGACAAAAAATGCAAAAGACACAATATGATGGTATCAAAGCCTAAATGGAAAGTGAACATGGATTACTAAAAACATCCATGTCCAGGTTCCCTAATGCTCTCAAATGTCAATCATATTGGTGACTACATATTTGTTGCTTCCTAAGATTATATATTCAAACTCAACCCTGTTGAAAATGTCTAGTCCTATGATTGAATTTATACCTTACCTGATTTCCTAATCTCTCTAATGATATCTGCTTTCCTACATATTTTTCCAAGTTCACCATTGTTACTGACACTTCACATGTGCTGACATTGACATTCACTCTCTAAACAAAACCCTATTGTTAAAGAACTTTTATTCCAAATCCTATACACACTCTTCTTCCTAAAACTTCCAACTATCTTTCTATTCCTACCTACTATCCCTTTTTGACTGGATGTTCTCTTCAACATTCAATCGTCCAAGGTACAAGGTCCTATGCCATTGTATATCGATTTATCTGAGATATCTTAGTAGAATGTAATTCAAAGTAAAGTATCCCAATCAAGGGCCCAATGCCCTTCTGGGCTTCAAATCTTACTTAGATTTCTGTTTTCATACATATATTTCACCTCTATATTTTTATAAATCTTAAAGGTTACCAATATTATAATTCATCCAGCAGAATGACTCTTTACCCAAATCAAAAATGTTATTAACCCTAACCATACACAGTTCCCTCAATCTAACTTTACAGAAGAGCAGGGACAGAGTTGGTCTTAAAATACAGGAATGTAGGTGGTCTTCCTCCAGCTGAGAACCTCAAAGGTCCATGAATAAATGATCCCTGAAGAAGATGTAGGCAGATATGAAGGACCTGAGTGAGCAAAAGTCATCATTCATGGCAAAAACCTGGTCAGGATAAAGGGTAGTGTCTGAATAAGCCCCTCTTTTCTTAATGTAGAGAAGATGGACAAAACCAGGCCTGTGTGGAGAGCTGTTCCCGGGTGCCTATGGTTGATATTGCATTCTAACTTGTGAAAGTGTCACAGGAAGTAGGGGCAGCCTCCATCTCATGGGACCATTGGAAGCAACTATTAGGACAAAGTGGTTGCCAAGGTAGTGGCCTCATTCAGTTTCTGAAGAAAGTGACCTCACCACACTTCCTTGTTGATGGAACTCTCTGAACATGGGATCCAGGAAGCCAGGCACCCAGAGCCAGTCCCAGTCCCAGTCCCAGTCCCAGTGGTCTCACTTGTTTGGATTTAGCATGGACAGATTCACTCTTTCTTGGTACCTACTGATGTGAGGATGGCCAAATGTGAGAAAAGCTCTGAAGAGGGGTCTTTCCTGAGAAAGCAGGTAGTGGCTCACCGCTGACTCTTGACAACTTCACAGAGTTGGACAAGGAGATCAGTTCTGAGACAGAACAGGTCATTTCAGGGGAACATAGTGTGGCCCACCAGTCAGAGGACACTCCAGATTGTCATAGACCTAGTTGCAGGAAGTAGGTGACTTTGAGGGTGTGGGTGTGAGTTTGCGGATTTTGTCTCATGTTCTGAGAATAGGTAGGACTGGCGGTTTGTTGGGTTTGGAGGGAATAACTTCTGTTCATGTATGTGGATTTACAATCAACTTTTAACAAGATTATACTCAGAAATATTCATTCACCTGAAATACATATTTGTTTCCTAGTACTGAAAACTAACTTCAGTGAATGGTGCATAAAACTCCTAATATTTCTACAGTAACTGACCCAGTTTAACATCAATGCAAGTAGATTCTTATGGGACATGATATGTGTTTTGGAGTTCGTTTTAATTCAACACTGGTACATTACTATTTCTTAAGTTTATGCACATTACAGTATATATATTTCATTCACAAGTTCACAAATTTATAAGCATTTATTTCACTTTCAATCACTTCCTGCTTCAGAAAACATGTATTCCTCCATGTTTCTTGACTGGTCTTTTCATGAGACTTCTTTCCAAACACATTATTTTTGATTTTCATAATCATTTTGAAGCAAAACTCACACATTCTTCATGAAAAGCCATAACCCTAATATTACAATTAGACGTATAACTAGTTGTTATGAATGATTCTATATCAAAATATGATTTCTTATATATTTTCAGTTATCAATTCAATCCATTATTTAAAGTGGAAGCAGTTATATTATTTATTAACTGTATGGTCTATTAATGCATTATCTCTCTATTCATAGACAAGGGGTACACCTATTTTACCTTAGATACTAATTTATACATCTTCAAAATATTCCTAAAAGAAATGGTGGAACAAATACTCATGTCACCAGATCTACATATACATTTTATCACAGTAATATTCTAGACAAAAAAAAGTCACCCTTAAGATTGTACCAAAGCCTAAATGGAAAGTGAGCATGGATTACATAAACTTCCATGTCCAGGTTGCCTAATGCTCTCAAATATCAATCCTATTGGTGACTACATATTTGTTTCTTCCTAAGATTATATATTCAACCTCATGCCTGTTGAAAATGTCTAATCCTATCACTCATTTTATACTTTACCTGATTTAGTAATGTCTCTATTTATATCTGCTATCCTACATATTTCCCCGGTTCATCATTGTGACTTACACTTCATGTGTGCTGAAATTTACATTCACTCTCTAACCGAAACCCTATTGCTTAAGAAGTTTTGGTCTAAATCCTATACTCTTCTTTCTAAACCTACCGACCATCTTCCTAATTCTACCTACTATCCCATTTTGAGTGGATGTTCTCTTTGACATTCAATCATTAAAGGTACAAGGTCCTATGCCATTGTTCATCGATTTATCTGAGACATTTGTGCAGAACATAATTCAAAGCTAAGCATACCAATTAAGGGTGCAATGCCCTTCTGGGCTTCATATCTTCCCTGGATTTCTGTTTTTATACTTATATTTCACCTATATATTCTTGTAAATATTATAGTTTCCCAATACCATTATTCATCGTGCAGAAAGATTCCTAACCCAAATTTAACATGTTATTAACCCTAACCATACACTGTTCCGTCAATCTAACTTTACAGAAGAGCAGCGACAGAGTTGGTCTTAAAATACATGAATGTAGGCGATCTTCCACCTGTTGAGAACGTCAAAGGTCCATGCAGAAAGGATGCCTTGAGAAGATGTGGGCAGCTATGAAAACTTGAGAGAGAAAAGTCATCTTCTATGGCAAACAACCTGGTCAGCATGAAGGGATGTGTATGCATCCACCTCTCTCTTCTTAATGTAGAGAAGATGGTCCAAACCAGTCCTAGGTGGAGAGCTGTTCCCGGGTGCCCATGGTTTATATACCATTCTAACTTGTGAAAATGTCATAGGAAGTAGGGGCAGCCTCCATATAATGGGAGACTTGAAAGCAACTGTTAGGACAAAGTGGTTGCCAAGGAAGTGACCTCATTCAGTTCCTGAAGCATTGACCTACCTCACTTCCTTGGTGATGGAACTCTCTGAACTTGGGATCCAGGATGCCAGGCACCCGGAGCCACTCAAGTCTCAGGCCCAGGGGTTTAACTTGTTTGGATTTACAAAGGAGAGTGTTAGTCTTTCTTGGTACCTTAAGATATGAGGATGGCCAAATACCAGGAGAGCTCTGAATAGGGGCCTTTCCTGAGAAAGCAGGTAGTGGTTGGCCACTGGCTCCTGAAAACTTCACAGAGTTGGGAAAGAAGAGCAGATCTGAGACAAGACAGGCCATTTCGGGGGAACATACTGTGGCCCACCAGTCAGAGGAAACTCTGGATAGTCACAGAGTTTAATGGGGGAAGGATGTGCCTTCGTGGGTGTGGGTGTGATTTTGTGGTTTTGTCTCATGATCTGAGAATAGGTAGGAAAGGCGTTTTTTTCTTTGATTTGTAGTGGACTGCTTCTAGTAAGACGTTTGACAAGGCGAGTGTTTCTATGTCTGTGTATGCTACTGTGTCCGTGGTTGTAGACATTAGAAAAGAGAATGCAACAATTGATGTGTCCTGTATAGTAGAAAGCTTCCCAGCATTCATCCTGCCCAATTTATGAATGGACTGCCGCTTGCCTTAAAAATGGGCAACCCTGCTAACTTCCTAAGTTCCTGTTTTCTTCCTGAATTCTCGCCACTCTCCAGAATAGACTCATAGTTTTTGTCCAAAATATGTACCACCTCCAAGCTCTGTGACATGTCCATGTACTGGATAGCTGGAGGGAATGGCGAGCATCTCAGAAAACTCAGATATCAGTGTGACCAGGAAAGTCTCAGTGGAGAAACCCTGCTTTGGACTTTTTCTTACCTATTGTTCTGTTGCCCTGAATGTCAGGAAGGTCTTTGCCTCAGGCCACCCCTTTGTGAACCCTGAAGAAAACAGTTTTCAAATGGAAATGAATGGGCATCACCTGTGGCTCTTTGCTTAATTGCTTTGGAAAAGGATGTGTCTGAATCAGCCTCTTGGCCCTGTGTGAGGCTGTGGCTTAGATTCTCAGCACCTGATTAATCCAAAGACAGATCCCATGTGTGCATCCAAAACCAAAATTGCCAAAAGACCAGTTATTGTGAATGAAGTCTCTTGACTTCATTTCTAAGGTTCCTGAGGCCCATCAAGTGAGAATAGGCATCCTTTGCGTAAAATGAGTTCTTCAAAGCCCTGCGGAGGCTAGCCCAGAGGTTTTTGGTTTGTCTCATGACTCCCAATCATATAAAGAATCTATACCTGACATTCAGTAGGCCTCAAATTGGAGATGCAGAGCAGTATTAACAGCAGGCCTATTTGATCACTCCTGGTTCACAAGAAGGGTTTCCAGGCCACCCGGACTTTAGGCAAATGAGCGGCAAGGGAGCTTATTTTTCACACCGTCTTGGGCTGCACCCCTCACGGAAAACTCCAGCCAGAAGTTATGATGAGTGTCTATATGTAAGAAGATGAGGGCCCTGTGGGTGTGTTTTGGTTTTCATTGTGGTCATTTTTGTGGCGGTTGGAATAGATGACTGGGCCTACCTGGGCTTTAACTCTGGTGTGATTCCTCTTAGAGACTGAGTTCTGGAACTGACCTCAGAGAAGTACTGCCATGAAATGTGTTGGGATTTCAGAAGGCCACGCATCAGAATCGCCCTTGGAAACTGAGATAGAGGTCCAGGGAGGCTTTCCACACGGCACTGGGAATCTCAGCCAGGATATCACATGATTTTATTCTTAAAGACTTGGCAGCCAAAGTTGAGAGTCTAAACACACATGGACCTCACATTGTAGACATCAGTGATCCTGGCTTCATGTGAACTTTTGGCCACTCTTTGGGAAGCTTGCCTGTGAGTGTTCTCCAGAGATTTCATTGAAATGAGCTTCCTCACCATATAATGTTTCCTGCATGAATTGAAACCCACAGTAAATCCAACTTCATCCTTCAAAAATGGCTAAATAAATACCATCAAATTTCTGAAATTCCCAGACCAGGTGGCACTGGAGAACCTTTGGATATCCTGTTGCTGATCATGAGTGAAAGAATTCCCCACACAAAGACACTTCGCTAGGAGAATTCCAATTTTATTGCAAAAAGCTGTGTGCTTACATAGAACTAAAGGGGTGATGGTAGGGCTTAGATAAATGGCAGGGCACCAATTTATTGGCAAGTTCTTTCAGATATCAGCTCCGGAGCCAAGGAATTAGTTCTCATTGGGGCTAAGGTTCCCCGCCAGAGAGATTTGAAATTGGCGCCGACGGGAGAGTTCACACGGGCGGGAATTTTTTGCATCACTGCAGAAAAGAAGAAGGTAGGAAGAAAAAGTCCTTAGGCACCATGTTGGGGTTTTTACTCTGGGGAATGGCTGCCATTTATACTTTTCCCAACATTCCTCCCTTTTTGTTTTCTTAGGAAGTGTGGCGTCGTTGGTCAGATCCGGCTGCTTCTTGCTGTTTGGGGGCGCTGTGGGGCCTAGAATGGGAAGTGGAGGAATTCTCGGGGGGCAGGTCTGGGGATATCATGGCAGCCAGAAAGAAAACCCAGTGGCTACAGACAGCTACTTCCATAGGGGTGAAGTCTATGAAAGTTCCCTGAAGCCTCAAGTTGTCGATGGCATTGAACCAGTCCTGGATGGAGGAGTTTGTTGGTATCAGTCACTGGTCCTGTTTCAGAGACTCTGGGAAATACTGGAAGCGTTGCCTGGACATGGCATCACCAGCACCTGAAGAAGATCAGAGCGAATAAAAACAGAATTAAGATAAAAATTAAAGCATAGGTCAATTTTTGGCAGAAGTACCATGTTGGGGGACTGACAGAGAAGAGGCCAAGGGCCATGAGGAAACTTAGAAGGACATAAAGACTCATTAATCCAGGATGGCAGATTAAAAGGTTCTCCGAGCTCGTTGTCTCTCGCCGTCTGATGTCCGTTGCATTCCATCGTGCCTGGTAGTGAGCTTCAGCACTGAGTGAACTGTTCTCTTGGAGATGTTGGGGGTTCATCAGTCATCAGAGGCTGCTAGTGCCTAAGCAAAAGCTGGTTGAATGTTTGATTAGAAATTTTTTTTCAGTTGGGTTTGAAGGCACTTCATTATGCAGGGCAAGAGAGCACAAAAAAGGAGCATCCCAATAAGGGGCCCCAAGATTGGTAGTAAGTACATGGCAAGAAAGGATTGGAAGCAATTGGGTTGATAATTCCTGCAATTTAACAACATTTTTTTCTATTAGGCCAGATTCATTAACATAATGACAACATTCCTCTCTGAGGAACAGGCATGTTCCCCCTTTTTCTGCAATGAGAAGATCAATTGCCCTTCGGTTCTGTAAAGCCAGTTGTGCCAATGAAGTAACCATCACTGCAAGGAGCCCAGAAACTGAGCAGTGTTATCAAGTGCTTCCTGCAGTTTTTGTTGCAGGTCATTGGATGCCCATTGAGCATGACCTATAGCTTCACCAGAGAGTTCGAGACTCGCCGCTGAGGTTGTTAATGTGAGGCCTACCAGAACCGGCAGAAAGACTGCCCTAAGGGTGCAGGAAGGTAGGGCCACCTGTCGGAATTCGATGGGAGTATACAAAGACAGCTGAGGAACTACTGTAACCAAGAAACAGATGCCAGAGACATTGATCGTTGAGGTACTTATAGACCCGTTACACCAGAGAAAATGTCCAGGTTTCATAAATCAGGGCTCGATGGGGTGTTAAAGCTCAAGGAACAAATGGGTAAAGAATTCATTACTGTCAGGTGGAAACAGATGAAAGGAAATAAAGTATTGGTGGAACAACTTTCCCATAGTGGGATACGTGTCACATGTAGGGGTTTTCCTTTCTTAGAGAAATTGTAGGTTTTTGCTGAAATATTTCCTGCCGCTAATGGGACCGCTGCTAGAAGTGGACGACTAAGTGAAGCACAGAGAAAGAACTGAGAAGTAGGCACAGAAAGAGGGGTGGAGTTTAATAATCAAAGAGTTTGGTGTAGCAAATTGAGCCATGTGGGAGGGGGACCTGAGGGGGATGAAGGCTCTGAATCCTCTTTAAATGAGCTATGGATAAGAACTCGAAGTTTTGATTCTGACTCCTTAATGTGTTCGACTACCTGGATGGTTGCCTTAGGTGGCGTAATCAGGGTGCGGCCAACAGTCATCCACATTGTGGGTCTGGCTGAGGTTGTCCGAGCATAGACAGCAAACTCAACATAGTCCCAACGTTTGGCCTTGGGGTCAGGTATATCTAAAGTATACCATCCATTGTTATTGGATGAAGAGCCTTTATGCCACTTTAGGTAACTAGAAGTCCACCCTTCATGGTAACCAAGTGAGTGGTAAGAATAGCTACCACGTTCATGATGGAACCTGCATGACTTATAGGGGCACCCATTATATATCTCAGGCCACCAATGACAATAGTCTTTGGTTTGATGAAAAAGGAAGCAAATGAAAGGCCAGTTCCAGCTACCAGGAACGAAGGTCCTTGAAGGTGACAATTTTAGGGAAATAGATGTGCAGTTGTGGATGAAGCAAGCAGTTGCATCCACTGCGTGGACATTCTGCATGCTATGTTCTGAGTATCATTCCCAAAGAGTGAAAAAATACATTGTAGCAGAGGAGGGTAGATACCAGTCCTGACAGAGCACAGAAAATAAGCAGAGCACAAAAAACAAGCAGTTAGAGAAGACTAGGGTGTTGGGAGAGCTCATTGTGCCTTCTTTAAGAGGAATTGTTCTGCGGGGAACACCGTGTTAGCCGCAACTTAAATGGGTGAGATGGGAGTGGAGAGCAGGAGTAAAGGGGAGGTTCAGGAGGTGATTCTTGGAGTTCCTCTGGGGTGGTCCTGTCGTCATCAGGTGGGCCTCTTGGTGATATGGCTTCAACCTAGATATGTGAATCCAAGGGGTGAGACAGTTGTCTGATAAGGAGAGTTAGGTGGAGTTGGGGGTACAGAGAATGACAGGATAGGGGCCTTCCCATTTTGGGGCAAGAGTCCCTATCTCCTCTGGGGTATTATAATAGACTAGACTCCCAGCTGTTAAGGGAGGAGTGTTTGGAGCGGGGACTGGGTCCAGAAGAAGCCAGTCCTGATATTTCCAGAGTTCCGAGCGAAGATAAAACAAGAGAGGCAAAGACAAATCTCGGGTGAGAGGTCCTTGTGAAATGACCAACCCAGGGGGGATAAGAGGTCTTGAATACCTTATCTCAAAGGGAGACAGTAAAGATGGTTTCTTAGGTAGAGCTCTGATTCGAAACAAATCCAAGGGAAGGAGTTTGACCCAGTCTAAGTTTAATTCCTTTGTCAATTTGGTAAGGACTTCCTTTAGAGTACGATTTACCCTTTCCACTTTCCCTGAAGCCTGAAGGTGATATGGACAGTGAAAATGTCACTTGAAGGAGAGGGCTTGAGAGACCTTTTGTGTGATCCTAGAAATAAACTCAGGGCCATTGTCAGATTGTAGGAAAGTGGGCATTCCAAACCTGGGGATGATGACTGTCAGAAAGATTGAAGCTACAGTGGAAGCCTTTTATTGGAAATGGGAAATGCCTGAACCCAACCAGAGAAAGTGTCCACAAAGACAAGGAGGTATTTAGTGTGCCATACTTTGGGCATGTTGGTGAAGTGTACCTGCCACTAAGCAGTGGGAATGTGTCCCCGGGCTTGGTGGGAAGGGAAAGGTTTGGGCCTTAAAAAAGTATGAGGGTTGGTCCGCTGACAGATCTGACAATTAGAGGCTATATTCTGTAGCATGGCTTTGTCAGAGGGGGTGAGGGAGAAGAAGCTCTGTAAAAAGAGGGTCAAAGACTGAGAATCGGAATGGAAAAGAGTATAAAGGAACTTGAAAAGATCCTTGTTCTTACTGGAAGAAGTAGTGGCTTCAGATGAGATGTCTAAAGTGGCCATTATATGTCCCCCAATGGGGGCAATAACTGGAAGTGGTGGCAGCCATTCGTGCCGCCTGGTCAGCTTTGTCATTGCTCTCAGTGATAAGAGAGCCGTCCTTCTGATGGGACCTACAATGGACAACTCCCAACTGGGTGGGAAAGTGGGAGGCCTCTATCAGATTGCTTATAAGAGCCGAATTAGTGATCACATTACCTTTGGTGGTAAGTAGTCCTCGCTCCTTTCATATTGCAGCATGGGAAAATAAGATATGGAAGACATATTTTGAGTCAGTATAAAGGGTGAGGGATTTGCCTTGTGCTAGAAGGCAGGCACGAGTGGCTGCTATGAGTTCAGTCTGCTGGTTGGTAGTTCCTGAAGGTAGAGCTTTGGCCTCTATAATCTCAGTGGCTGAAACTACAGTGTATCCAGAGTAATGAGTGCCATTCTGCCTAAAGAAACTGCCGTCAGTGAACCAGATAAGGTCAGGCTTGGTGAGTGGTCCCTCAGAAATTGAAGAATGACAGGGAAGGAAATCATCTAACGTTTCCAAGCAATTATGAATTGTTGTGTTAGACGTGGGAGTCATTGGGAGCAGTGAGGCAGGGTTCAGTGCAGAGCAGGGGAGGAAAGTAATATTAGGGTTTTCCAGAAATGAAGTGAGGAGCGACTGAACTCTGGATGGAGGAAGGGTTTGAAGGCCCTTATAAGCTAAAAGATCCTTCAAGTGATGTGGGGAGTGAATAGTTCAAGGGGCCCCAAAAGTCAGCTTAGAGGCTTCTTTGTGTAAAATTTGTTCAGCAGAGAGAGCTTTTAAGCAAGGGGCCTACCCACAGATTGTATGGTCTACTTTATTGGACATATATGCCAGAGGTGCATATGTAGGCCCATAGTTTTGACCTAAGACCCCAAATGCTTGCTCCCCTTTTTCATGGACATATAGATGAAATGGTCTTGAAATATCAGGAAGGTGCAAGGCAGGTGCCTTTAAGAGGAGTTGCTGAAGCCTGCAGAAGTGGTAGTTAGGGGAGGAGGCAAGAGATTCACTAGGGGGTCCCTTTGCTAGGTCATACAGGTTTTTGGCTAGAAGAGAATAATTTGGGATCCAGGCCCTAAAATAAATGCTAGTCCTAGGAATGAGAGTATTTCGGCTTTCGTATGGGGCACTGGAAGATCAGAAAGGAGTTGCCTTCTATCCAGTGTTATTTCCTTTTTCCTAGGTGTAAGGCAAAAAACAAGATAGATGAGAAAAAACTGGAAAACATGGGCCTTGTGGGGAGACACCCTATATCCCTTGTATGCTAGGAAATTAAGAAGCTGGGCAGTGTGGGATTGAGAGTGTTCCCAAGAGGGACTACATAGAAGAAGGTCATCGACATATTGAAGGAGAGTAGAGTCAGGACAGGTCGGGTGAAAGGATGTGAGGTCCTGGGCAAGAACTTGGCCAAAGAGATGGGGCCTATCCCTGAATCCCTGTGGGAGGACAGTCCAGGTAAGCTGACGAGAATGGCGGGTGTGAGGGTCAGTCCACGTAAAAGCAAAGATATCCTGAGATTCTGATGACAAGGGAATAGAAAAGAATGCATCTTTGAAATCTAGGATCAAGAAGTGGGTAGTAGTGGCATGGATCTGAGAGAGGCAGGGGTAAGGGTTGGGCACTAGCGGGTGGATGGGGACCACAGAGGAGTTGACAAGGTGAAGGTCTTGAACCAGCCTGTAGGACCCGTTAGGTTTCTTAACTGCTAAAATGGGGGGTGTTGAAAGGAGATTGTGTAGGCCTAAGATACCCCTTTCATAATAAATCCTGGATGATGGGTTCTAATCCGAGGAAGGCTGTGGTTGTGAATAGATATTGTGGTTGACTAATATATCTTGAAGGGTCGTGTAAGACAATATGAATAGGACTTTATTTAGCCATAGAGGGTGTAGTTGTGTCCCAAACCTCAGGGTTAACTGGTTTAGATAGTCGTGGGAGACTGCATGAAGGAGGTGTATTTGCCCCTAGGAACATCATGAGGAAATGAGAGGTAGAATAATGTGGGGTGATATGTGAATGGTGACTTTTAATAGTGAGAGTATGTCATTAAGACATGACGGCCATCTGGGGTTTCTGGGTCGAGTTTTGTGTACTGTTGAAGGGCCTTGGTTAGTCTATCCTGGAAATCTGAAGGTGTTTCCTCCTTCCTTTGAATGACCTCCTGCACCTTTTGAAAGTTAACAGCCTTGCGGGTGGCCTTTTTCAGCCCCGCCAAGAGACAGGATGTAAAAAGGTCACGAAACTGTAAGCCTTCACGGGTCTTGTAATCCCATAGGCGATCCTGCTCTGGGACAGCATGAGGGCCTGTGGGGTGGGTAGGATTGGTCCTATGATTTTCATCAGCATGGGCTTGGGCTAGCTCCCAGACTCATTGCCTTTCCTTGGGGAGAAGTGTATTGGCCAAGAGCATGTAGATGTCATGATGAGTGAGGCTACATACTTGCAGGACCCATTGAAACTCCCGAATGTAAGTGGTGGGGTCAGTGGTAAAAGAGCCTAACTTCCTCTCTAGCTGAGTAATGTCCGACATGGAAAACGGAACGTGGACTCTGATGACACCCTCGGGACCAGCTACCTCACGAAGGGGTGCAATTGTCTTGGGGGTGGGAAGGAGTCCCTTAGACCTGGTAACAGGAGGACTGAAAGAGGAAGGCGGTGAACAGGAAGGAGAGGGAGAGGAAGGGAGTGTCTCTGTGGAGGAGGAGGAGGTGGAGCAGGCAGAAGAGGGCGGAGGAAAGAGGGATGAAACGGAAGGCGGAGGATCCATGGAATTAGGCAGAGGAAGAGGAAGGTATAGCGGGAGAGAAGGGGCAGATGGGGCTGGGGGATAAGGTGGGGGTTCATCTGCTTGGTCGAATGAGGAAGAATCTGTGAAGTCAGGAATAGAAGTAGGGGAAGAGAGGGGTTTTCAAGCAAAGAGGACCTGAGAGGGAGGGCAAAAGGAGCAGAGAGCAGGGTGCTGTGTGTGAAGGCTAAAATCTTAAATGCAGGGAATCTCCCTCCACTTTTTCAGATGCTGGCAGTAGTTAAAAAGGTCCCGGAAGAGGTTTGGATCTAAGGAGCCTTCTGGTGGCCAATGATTGCCATTATCCAGTGGATATGTAGGCCAATCATGGGTACAGATTTTGATTAAAAGTTTGGGCTTGATGTCTGGTGTGAGGGAGAGTGTGGCCAGATTTTTTATTAAACATTTGAGAGGTGAGTCTTCAGGTGCAGACTAAGAGGTGCCCATAGTCACAGGGAGAGATGGGAGAGAGAGAGAGAGAGAGAGAGAGAGAGAGAGAGAGAGAGAGAGAGAGAGAGAATAGGAGTAAGTAAGAAAGACAAAGAGAAAACCCGGGCTGGAACGGCTTCCAGGAAGCTCAGGGCAAACGGGGGTCAGGTGGGCGTCCCCAAAATGACAAGCCATCACGAGGAAATACAGAGGGCACTACCTGGTCATCACCAGTGAAGTGTGATCTGTGAAACCAAAAGGAATTGGAGCCAAGGGCAACCTGACGTCAGGAAAGTTTTCAACTGCAGCAGAAGAAGTCAGTAATGAAAACAAAACTCTGGCTCTGACAGAATGCAATTCCAGGCCGGGAGTTCAGTTTTCGCAGAGCAGACAGGCAGCTTCAGCCAGACACAGCAACCCCACAGGATACAGCAACTCTAACCGGCAGCAGCAGCGGCAGTGGAGCAGGAAAATCCATAAAGCCTCTCGTGTAAACTCAGAAGCCTCATGCCCCAAAAAGAAACGAAACACCAGAGGGTCCACTGCAACTAGTAAAGGTCTTAGTGGGAAGAATTCCCTCTCCCCTACCAGGCATCTGGAGTGTGCCTGACGATCACTGTCACAAAACCAGTGGCAGCCTGAAGGGAGTTGGCGAGCCGGGGTCAGGGGAGGATTACTTACATCAGATCAGTGGTGAGTGCAGAAAGCTGGCGGGCAGAGAGTCTCGGCGGAGTGGGGGACGGGGCTCTTGTTGGAAAGAGCTCACCTGTATCCTCTCACGGGGCACCAGAATGAAAGAACTCCCCATGCAAAGACACTTCACCAGAAAATTCCAATTTTATTGCAAAAAGCTGTGTGCTTATATATAACTAAGGGGGAGATGGAAGGGCTTAGATAAATGGCAGGCAACCCATTTATTGGCAAGTTCTTTCAGATATCACCTCCGGAGCCCAGGAATTTGTTCTCATTGGGGCTAAGGTTCTCCGCCAGCGAGATTTGAAATTGGAGGAGGCGGGAGAGTTCACACGGGCGGGAACTTTTCACGCCACTGCAGGAAAGAAGAAGGTAGGAAGAAAAAGTCCTTAGGCGCCATGTTGGGAATTTTCTCTGGGTTATGGCTGCCGTGTATACTTTTCCCAACAATGAATATACCAGACAGTGCCTTGATTGACTGGTTTTCATAAAAATGGTTTTTAACAGAGATGCCAGAAAGTTGCATCCTGCTGAGTAGTGGGCCTAGAGCAATGGTGGGCAGGTGTGTGATAAAACATCTGTGGGGTGGCCATGTGGATCTGCCATTGGCTTCCAAATGGCTTGTGACTGACATGGTGAAGCCAGCAGACCCTTATATGTAAAGGCATCTTGATATATGGAGAAGTTTCAGGACATTGTTCAGAATCAGGTTGCTATAGTCAAGGAGGCAAGCTATGTGGGATAGAAGTCTTGTTCTTTTATTCTCCTGCAGACCCTGACCCACCACACGTTACAGAACTCCCTCCCGCACTGTGTCCCAGTTGAAAACCTTGCATATCATGAAGCAAATACAAAACTCCCAGTGAAACAGCAAGAAACACCATGAAAATGGAGGATGACCATATGGTTTCACAGTCCACATGGTAGACATTTAGGCCCCAGTGGCCACAGTTTACCTAAAAAGAGAGAATTCAGCACTGCTGACTCATGTTCATTGAAAAAGAAGAAACCATGTGCTCCAGGTCTCATAGATTCAGTCAGAGCTTTGATGGTCTCACTAGAAAGGAAGCTAAAGCTCCTGACAACAACATATGTTTCAAGTGCCCAACCTCACAGGCAGATTCTCAAGAATTCTCTAGGCCAGTAGACCTCCATGTTTGTGGAGTGTTTACCCTGTCCTTTACTTTTGGAAACTCCTCTACGACTTCCAAGGTTTTGAACTCCTGAGCATATTCCATTCCAGATATGTATTCACAGATTTTCTAACTCTTCTCTTCTAATTGTGTCTTACTTAGGGCAAAGGTATTCTCAAGGCATTGTTCTGGATGAGAGTGGGAAGATTTTTGTGTAGCACATATTTACATACACATTGGATTCATTTTCAAATTTTCCATTCGAAATACTGAACCCCTGATACTAACCCATACCGTACTAGACTCTGACTACAAATCCTAATATGATGGAGAAAAATAACCCAAATAGAATAGAAATACAAGCAGTTCACAGGAGGCACGGTGTATATTTGGTTTTGCCTTTTGCATGATATAGGTTAGGAGTTATAAATCTTGTCAATTTTTTGTTGAAATAGTTCTCCATGTGTTTGGAAAGTTAACAAATATGTGAATTTCTGTTTCCCTTTCTCTGTAGGCTATTCAGCACATGTATTTTCATATGCACATATAGAATCTTACCTGGTATCACACGTACATTCCTGTGAGGTGGCTAACTTGGCAGATACAAAGTGTGAGAAGAGATCACTCCTCCTAAACGCTTTTGGAACTGAAAATTCGAACTGTGAGTGAGCTTCCTAGTTGAACAACATTATACATAAATCCATGTTCAGTAAAATTAATATTTTTGGATCTGTAGATGATATATATTTCACGATGAATTTTGATTGGCATATATATTGCTACTTTTTAATGTCTTTGTTTGTGTTTTGTATATATATATATATATATATATATATATATATATATATATATATACTCTCCAGATTTTTTAAAATATGAAATATATGCATCTTATTATTCACTCCCTACATTTATTCATGTTCATGTATGTGGATTTATAGTAAACTTTTCACAAGATTATTCTCAGAAGTATTCATTCACCTGAAATACATATTTTTTTTCCTAGTTCTGAAAACTAACTTCAGTGACTGTTGCATACAAATCCTAATATTTCTCCAGTAACTGATCCAGTTTAACATTAATGCAAGTAGATTCCTATGGGACATGATGTATATTTTGATGTTAGTTTTTATTCAACACTGGTTCATTACTATTTCTTCAATTTATGCACATCATAGTATATATATTTCATCCAGAAGTTAGTAAATTTGTACGCATTTGTTTCGCTGTCAATCACTTCCTGCTTCAGAACACATGTATTCCTCCATGTTTCTTGACTGGTCTTTTCATGAGACTTCTTCCCAAACACATTATTTTTGATTTCCATAATCACTTTTGAAGCAAAACTCACACACTCTTCATGATAAACCATAACCCTAATATTACTATTAGATGTATAACTCGTTGGAATGAATGTATGTATATCAATATAAGATTTCCTGTATTTTTTCAGATATCAATTCGATCCATTATTTAAAGTTGGAACTAGTTATATTATTTATTCACAGTATGGTCTACTCATGAATTATCTCTATATTCATAGACACAGAGTACACCTATTTGTACACCCAATACTAATTTTATGTCTTCAAAATATTGCTGCAAGAAATGGTGGAAGAAATACTCATGTCTCCTGATCTATATATTCATTTTATCAAAGTAATATTTTGGACACAATAAGCAAAGGTCATACTTATGATTGTACCAATGTAAAAGTCATTCTAGCATTGGAGGAAGAGACAACCAAGAGACTGTCTCATGCAACAGCAAAGGGTTTATTCGGGGTCCAGAATGCTGGGGCTCAGACCTAATTTGAATAGAGCCTAGAGTCCTTAGAACATCTTAAGCAGAGCTTACATACTTAACTTGGAGAGGGAAGGGAAGGAAGTTTATTGGTGGTTCAGGGCGAATGGACGGTTTGTGTGCAACTGAGTGAGGGATTACATTCTGCAGTTTGGCATTTGGGGACAGCACATTCTGGGAACAAGATTACCAAACAATTCTCAAGATTTCAATAGTGTTTTGTTAAGAATACAGAAAAACAGGAAGTGACAAATACCTATTTTATTAATCTTTCATTCCCCACTTCTTCTTCTGGTTACGTTTAATCATAAAAGTGATCATTGAGGGGTGTCACATTTTATGTCTGCTAGTGGGGTATATTGTTGTCTGATTACCAAAATTTAACTGGTCCAATTTGAGCTTGAAGAAATGAAACTACACGGTGGAGCAAACAGGGTCTAGAGTTAGCAATAATATGATGATTATTAATGGACCGGCCAAAGCTGATAAAAGCGTAGTTTACCAGGGGGACTGTGTGAACGAAGACTGTAACCACCCTTTTGGGGCCTCTCTCTCTCGTTGATGCGCTTTAAGGTGTCTTCTCAATTTACTCATAGATAATTTTACAACCAGTATGATCGGAATAAAAACAACATTCTTCCCTCAATACAGCACAATGGCCCCCTTTTCTCATGAAGAGGAGGTCCAACCCTCGCCTTTTCTGTAAAACAACTTCAGAGAGAGATTTTAAAGATTCCTGTAAGGCTGTGATGGAGGTTTAATATCTTAAAGCTTTGTTCTACTGCTGCTTCTAATTGGGTCATTTGTTGTGTTCCATGGACTACGGCAGTGGTTCCTGTGCCCAGCCCTGCAGCAACTTCTATTCCTAATAGGATGGCTAAAGTGAGGAATACAGATTCCCGGCAGAACCGGGTTGTATGCCCCCCGCTTTTTGATCTTAATGAACCTGCATCATGATAGAGCACTATGGGAAACATCTGCACCATTACATAATTAATTGCACCAGTTGACAATTTTATGAAAACATAAACAATGTTTAAGTATATAGAATAATACTCTTGTTGGTATGGACAGGGCAAGGCACCTAAGATAGCACCGAAAACAGAGAAACAGTCCTATTTGGTTGCAACCGGATATAGAGGGCATTGCTTCTGTTGTAATCAATTAATCCCTTGAACCCCAAGTTTAGGTAGTTTTAGAATTTTGTCCTCAATATGTAATGGAAGGGGCTCAGAAGTTCACAGTCTGCAGAAGTCCACAAAAAGCAGTTTTTGTTTCTTTTTTTTTTTCCTCTGTTCTGGGCAAGTTAACTTTTTAAGGACACCTAGGAGAGGGAGAGCTTTTTTCTTCTCTTTTTTGTTTTCTCCCTGCCAGCTGTTCCCATGGGGTCCAGTTGGTAACTTCTTTATCTTACAAATGTAGCCATCCCTGTGAAGCCCCAGCTCAAGGCCAGAGGCCTTGTTCACATATTTTGTGAAAAATTAGTAAGGGGTTGTCTAGCTTAGGAGTGCTGATTTTTCCAGCCAGTTGCCAAGTAGAACAGGAAGTTTGTCTACATTGAACTCTTTTATAGGGACTCTTTTGCTGAAAGTCCTAAAGTCAGCCTTGGTGAAGAATTTTGGAGAAGGTCAGTTAAGACTTGTTTGTGGGCCTTTTACAGAGGGGAAAGATGGGGAAGGCGGGGGGGAGAGCAGCTACATGGATCTGTGTATGAGAAAGGAGAGATGTAAAAGAATAATGAGAAAGGGGTTTGGGATTTTCCTAGCAACAAAATCGTGAGCAGTAGAACAGGTAGAGCAGAGGGGAAGACGGGAGTGAGTATCCCAAAAAGTCTCTGAGGGACTTTAAATTCTTAGTAACCTGTTTTCAGTGATGACAAAGCAACGTTAAAAGCCATTTTTATTACATCTTGGATAGGGTTCTGAGGGCTCTCCTCAGCTGGTTTGAGCTTTGGTATAGCTGGTAAGAGGACCTGGTGGGACCCGGTGCGGGCACTGACAGAAGAAGAGAGGAGTGAGTTGGTGGAGGGGTGCCTCACTACCTGCTACCTCAGCAAGGGGGCAATTGTCTGAGAACCGAGGTTTGGGTTTTGATCTAGAAATTGGAGGGGAGAAATCAGGTTGCTGAGGTGGGAGTGACAGCAGAGATTCTGGAGCAGAAGGCAGAGGGTGAGGATCTATTGGAGAAGCATAGTTCAGGATGTGAGAGAAGGAGGGAATTGGCCTGCCCATAGGGGAATCTCCTTTCACCCTTTTGAGCACTTGCAGAAGTTAAAAAGGTCACACAGAATTTGAGGATCTAGAGACCCATCTGGGGGCCATCAGTTTTGATTGTCTAATTGGTAATATGGTCAATGCTGTGTACTGAATTTGATGAGGAGTTTGGATTCCACCAGGCAGCCCCTGTATGCTCACATCCCCATGACTTACAGAAGAAGTCGGCTTTTGCCCCACACAGCCATGGCTGTTTGTGGTTTTGATAGTCCGCCGGGAAAACATAGTAATCTAGGCTAGCCAACCTGCATCTGGCTCGTGTGTCCCTACATCCATAATGTTTGTTTCCATTATCTATGGTACAGAAGGCATTTAACGGAATTTTAGTGGGATCCTCTTCTTCAGGGATATCCCAATAGGAACGACCTATAACCAGCTGACAAATATCTGGGTGGAGAGATGGCCACCAGGTCCCTAAGGGGGCTGTATGCGAGATAGATCATACTTCTTGTCTAGTAGGATTTGTGATTAGCCATCGCTGCTGTACGGGCTGATGAGCATTAGGACTACTTGTGGCCAAGGGGAGAATCTATAGCCTTATCCACCTGGTGAATACACCATTTGAAAGGGTTACCACTCTTTTCCAGTATCCAGCCAGAGTCTGGAGAAGACGCAGGCTTGAGATGAGAGGCATGGATCCAGCAAGTGATTCCGTCTACATATACCACTGTAGGTGTTATAAGTAGCACCTGGTATGGTCCTTTTCAGCCGGGTTCCAGGGATGACACCTGATGTCGTCTTATGTAGACGAAGTCTCTTACTTGATATCCATGTGGAGTCCCCTCGTCCCCAGGGTGGTAGGCAGTGGCCAGCTGTTTCCACAGGTATCGCTGAGTTCTTTCAAGAGCTTTTAGTCTGTCAAGCAAGTATTTCTTGCATGAAACAGTGAATAAGGCAGGAACATACTCTAATCTTTTATGCCGGTCTCTAAGCTTAATTTCGTTTAGGTCTCTTTAATGGTTCTATTTATTTTTTTTCCTGTCCTGAGCTCTGGGGTCTATATGCACAATGTAACTTCCAATTAATCCCCAGGGTCCTGGCTAAGCTCTGACTCACCTGGGCCATGAACACCGTTCAATTAACAGACCCTATTACCTTAGGCAGGCCGTGTCTTAGAAAAATATCTTTCAGGATGTACTTGACCACCGTTTCAGCGGTTGTTTTTTTTTTTTTTTCTTTTTTTTTGTGAGAAAGGATTCAATCCATCCTGAAATTGTATTTACAAAGACTAAGAGATATTTAAGTCCATACCTTGCTGGCTTAATTTCAGTGAAGTCCACTTTCCAGAATTGTCCTGGTCTGGTTCCTCGTAGGTGCTTTCCTGCAGGAAGCTTGGAAGTGTAAGCATTAACCAATTGACAGAACCGACAGGCTTTTGTGAGTTATTTCCTTTCACTGTGAGTGAGTTAGTCGAAATCTCTGTTCCTGATCCTTCAGGAATGCCTGCAGTTTCTTTGAACCAAGGTGAGTAAGTTGATGTACATTTTTAATGTAGTGTAGGGCTTTCTGAAATTGCAGGCTGGGCTCAGTGAAGTTGAGGAGTTCAGTGTCAGTGTTTTAAATGTTATAAAAAGCTTGCTGGTGCTAAAGGGTCCATTGGAATTGGGCATCCTCATTTAACAGAGGGTATAAAGGAGCCGCAAAGAACACAAACCCAGGTATCCATAACCTGCAAAAGCCAACAGTCCCAAGAAACTCTCTGTGTTGTCCCCTGTTAGATGGCAGTGGTATCTGCACAACAGTTTGTTTTCTGGGCTCAGTGAGCCATCATTTACAGCCCCTAATGGAATACCCCAGGAAGATTACTTCTTGCTGGCAAATTTGGGCCTTTTTGGTCGAAGCTCTATACCCGAGTTCAGCAATTTCAGATAATTGTGCTTGGGTCCCAGACTCACAGTTTTACTTGGTGTTGGCAGCCAGTAGCAGGACATCCAAATATTGAAGCAGAGTGACTTTGGGGTGCGTAGTTCTGAAGTTTTTGAGATTTCTGTGGAGGGCTGAATCAAAGAGAGTGGGGGAATTTTTGAACCCCTGTGGGTGTTTAGTCCAAGTTAGTTGACCAGACGTTCCAGTTTCTGGGTCTACCCAGTCGAAAGCAAACAGAAACTGACTATCTTTATGCAGAGTCAAGCAAAAGAAAGCATCTTTTAATTCCAGAAGAGTATACCATTTTCACTCAGCTACAGCAAACGGTTTATTGGGGGTCCAGCATGCTGGGGCTAAGAGCTCACATGAAAAGAGTAGAGAGCCCTGAGAACAGCTTAAAGAGAGCTTATATACTTTTCTTGGAGAGGGCATGGAAGGAAATTTTTGATGGGGCAGGGCGAGTGGGTGGTTTGCATGCAACCAGGTGAGGGAGTACATTCTGCAGTTTGGCAGTTGGGGACAGCACATTCTGGGAACAAAATTAGCAAACAGTTCTCAAGATTTCAACAGTATTTTGTTAAGCATACATAAAAACAGGAAGTGACAAGTACCTATTGTATTAACCTTTCACCAAAGCAAAATGCAAAGTGAGCATGGAATACTAAAATCAACCATGTCCAGATTGCCTAATGCTCTGAAATGTCAATCCTATTGGTGTCTACATATTTGTTTCTTCCTAAGATTATACATTCAACT